>NC_134577.1:84016607-84296607 GCF_050947875.1 Dermacentor variabilis | reverse complement strand
CGCTGGAACACGGTACAAAACGACATAGTTTCGTTATCTGCGCGCAAGTGAGCAACGTATCCGAACAAGCAGACGGAACGGAAGTACATCTCTCTTGCTGCGATGCGAAGTAAAAAAAACGAAAACACGCAGATATTCGGTTAGTGTGTTTAATTATTTATCTAAACTTTAATTCGTCTATTGAATCAACAGATTACACAAATATTGTCTTGAATAATCCACCAAGTCACGTGCCACTGTGAGTGACGTCACAGCACTGCCACGTACTTGCACGAATACGTCGACTCTCCGGCTGGAAGCGCAGCGCCCGCGAGGAGAAGGGCCAAACGACGACCGGTATGAAATTTCACCTCTTTCCAAGACGCGTAGCGATGTAATACTTTGCAGACACGATCGTTAGCGTGCGCGGTATGCACTGCGCTTGTCAGCTCAGTGTGGCCAGACCTGCCGAGGGGCCCTTTAAAAAAAAAGCAGGTATTCTGTCCGCGTTCTTCGCTAGTTGTGTCCCGTGCGCCTCGATCTGTTACGCTGCGACAATGAATTCGTGAATTAAATGGATCGCGAATCACACGCGCCCTAATCCCCCCGTCCGCACTGACTCGTCGCGCAATCGCGACTTCAGGAGCTGCAGGCGCAAATCGCTCGAGCGCAACGTGCTGGCCGCTCATCGACCGGCGTCTCCAAACTGCGTCGCTAATCTTACACGAAAGCGTGTATCCGCGTCGGAGTGACCCGCAAGCTCTCTCTCTCTCTTTGACCTCGCACTCACGATACACGCGTCATCGCATTCCAACGTCAAGCATTCTGCCCCGGCTTCGGCGAGAGCCGCTAATTATAAAGCTGACACCTGCGTGCGTTCGTGTAACCGCGATCATCAGCACGTGTATACAGCGAGGAAGCTTCGTGCGCCACGGCTGAAGGAGTCGTCGGAAGGTCCCGGATTAAACGGCGAAAGACGCAACTGCGCAGGTGACGTAATGCGTGGTTCGTTAACGACACGGTAACAGGATGGTTTGCAGGGGAAGCGTAACGCGGTGCAGCACGGCGCATACGTGTATAGCGTTAGGCGGTGTGCGACGAGATTAGGAAATCTGCAGTCATGTAAGATGGGAGTCTGCTAACGCAACGCATCGGTAATTGGAGACCGTCGAGGTGCCTTTCGCCCTGCAGCGCTGGACACTAAAACAGGCTGACGATGGCGACATCGATACATGAGCGTTACCGTGTTTAGCGGTCAAAAAAAAAAAAAAAAACCGTTCCAAATTGCAAACTGCGCGCAAAGACTAGAATATGGCTGCCTATAGAAAGTCGTTTTATACTGAAGTTTCTTTCACTCCCCCGCCCCCCCCCCCTTTTTTTTTTGCAGGGGCAAATAATCCGCGTTGATTAGAATGTTCCAGGGATTTCACAAAGTTCCACGGCTCGGCTTTCGCCTCGTTGCGACAGCGCATTTCAGAACGACCAACACGTTGACCCGATTTAGAATCGCCCTCTTCGTAACGGTCCCAAAAAATGAAACGCAAATTTAGAAATACGACGACTGCTGGAAATCGAGTCGGCGAGTTCGTTGGGGGGCCGCCGCCGCATAGCTGTCTCGACGAAGGGCCACCGACATCGCCGATAACGAGAGTTTGCCACGGTTCGCGACTTCGGCGGGCCACGCGTGAACAGCGGTGTTGTTCCTATTCCGGCCTCACACGGCGTTCTCCGTGCCCGTCACTGCCTGCGTCATCGCGGACACTTCGAATATCAAAAGCTCGCGGCACACGTCGTGCGCATGCTGCAGTGGAGCGCTCCAAGCTCCTCCTCTAGAGCGTCCCTAATTACTATAGTTACGACGCTACGCTCGATAAGAAAGCGCGTCGAATTATTGTGCGCAACACTTTTATTTTTCATGTCTCGCGGACTTTCTTTCAGGCTTGGAAAAAAAAAAAGTTATGTAGCACGTAGTGAACAACCGAAAGCAAGATCAGAAATTTTCCAGGTTGGTCTACAACGTTCTCATCGACACCTTTGCTCCGGATACACTCTTTAATGAAATTGACTAATTCATGTTAATCAATTAAGCGAAATACAAAAAAAAAGGAAGATAGTCTGACTTGCTCCAAGCGACGGCAAACATTACCTTGGTTCTGTCCAACTACGTGGCACTTGCACATTATCAAATTTATGGCACAAGTTGGGCGGTACACCCAGTACAATGTACCAGCGGGAGAGAGAGAGAGAAATATACGCAGGGATGTTAACCAGTCAAGGGTGGTTGGCTACCCTACGCTGGGGGAAGGGAGAAGGGTAGAGAGAGAAGGGAGAGAGAAGGCGTAGAGACGTGTACGGACGGTAGTTGAGTTAAAGCCGCTCGCGCAAACCAGACGTTCCGAGAAAGCACAAAAGTGCCTTCACTGCCTTCTGAGCCGATGATCGATGGGGACGATGCTCTGGTACTGTCTGTTCACTCGGAGGACGATCATCTAATTTCCTCAACGTGTTGGACAAAGATTGTCCTTGTGCTTGAAATTGAGGAGAATGGCACAATAAGTGGTCAATGTTCTCCTCGCATCCGCAAACATCACACGTAGGACTATCAGCCATTCCAATTAGTGCTGAGTAGGCATTCGTGAAGGCGAGCCCAAGCCACAACCGACACAGAAGAGACGCTTCGCGTCGGTGCAGACCAGTGTATCGGAAGCATGCTGTAGGGCTCTCTGTTCGACACAGCAGGACACCGGTCAGATGTTAATTCTAGCGCTGATGTGTTTCCGCCTCACAGCCGCATGGTAACGGCTGATCGCCAGCTGGACTGCAACTGCCCGACGCCTCCTATAGATAGAAGAAGGCCGGCGCACTTAGACCTGTGACGCCATATATCTTGCCCGAGAGCCACAGAATCGAATGGGGACGCTGCCGAGTAAGTCCGGTAACGCTAACGTCACCGCATTCGTCACGCCGGGCTTGGCAATGGGAATTTCGGTCCAAGTGGCGAGACGTCGTAAAGTAGACTGCACAGGCCTGCTATGCATAGGAGGCGTTTAAGACGCGCATACTCTAGCCCAAATTTCATTGTTGTTTTCGCCAATAGACCTCTGCAACCCTACGTTACGGCGAGTCGGTCACGTGATCTTCCGGTTTTGGTGGGCAAAAAGCACGCCGCACCGACTGTCGGGATACGCTGACAGCTTCGCATGTCGTGGGCGTTCTTTTTTTATGCGAAAGCAACAAATGGGCCCACTGAGCTAGAAAGCCGGCGGCTGTCACGTGTAGGAGCGAAACGGCGCCTAATTTCCCATTGGCTGCGACGCCACGTCCCAAGCGCGCCTCGACGGAGCTGAGCGGGCGAAAGGGCACAGCTGCTGCATCGATAGCGCGCCAGGTATCGCGTGAGGGGAGAGGCCTCGACGCCACGTCACCGTCGCTCTTGCTGTAGGAAGCCTGCATGCGTTATCCGCACGTTTCTTGTCCGCGTAAGATCTCGCCTGCGTTCTAACCGCGCCTCGGTAATCAAAACGCGCCGAGCGCTTCAACGTCCTCGCTTGCCCGCGAGGAGTTCACAACTCGAAGGACCACTCACCGGCGTTCAAGCAGACATCAAGGCTTTCGCATTCACAAATCATAAGTGCTTACGTATGCTCGGGAATTTTCTCTTGTGTGTGTGCGAGGACGACAGAAGACTAGGTGGTGCGACGAAATTAGGAAATTTGCGGGTGCTAGATGGAATCGGCTGGCGCAAGACAGGGGCAATTGGAGATCGCGGGGAGAGGCGATTCGTCCTGCAGTGGACTTAAAATAGGCTGATGATGATGATGATTTATGCACATCCACCGAGCCGGTTCGTCATGCCGGCTGGTTGTTGCGCGGTCGGATGCGTAAATCGCAAGAAGAAAGGCGGTGGGATCGGCGTTTTACGTCTCCTAAGAGACGACAAGAAGCGACAAACATGGGCGCCAGCAATGCGCCGCGACTAATGACAGCGGTCAGACGTATACGCCGACAGAATGCGCGGAATTCCCTCGCGCTTTTTCTCGAAAACTAGAACTAAGCAGCTTCTGCCTTGGCAGTAACATCCTGCTGCTTTCATTCTGGATGATGTTAACTTAGAGCGAGAACACAGGAGGCAGGGGCAAGGGCAAATGCGGTCCCGTTAACGTTTACGTGATGAAAACAGCGCGTGATACGTATAGGCAGCTCTCTGCTGGACATATTCTATTAGATTAGCGTGAAGTATGCGAACAGCGACTTGCTACTGTAGCGAACAAGCATTCAAGCCTCCTGCACCGCATCGATTGATGCCCGTTACAGTGGCAATTTCAATCGCGGCCGAGCCCGATCCGGACAGAGTGCTGCTACACGATCACGTCCGATCGAGATTTTGCTCATCCGGATCCGTTCAATCGTGATCGAATTTCTCGATCGACATCGTAGATGTCAATCGTCTACAGCCTTGATGCTCAGTGAGCTCAACGAAATTTCCGCGCATGTCCCTCCATGCACGGCAAGATCGGTTAAGCGAGCGGTATACGGTTTCATTCGTGGTATCACGGCGTTAAAATTCTGGGTTTTACGAAAGGAAGTTTTGGGAGTGTCGACCCCCCTGTCACCCCCCTCGCCCTTAAGAGCCGCCTCTGCTACAGCAGCACACTCTCCCTTTTCGCCCCCGATTCGCTGCGCGCCCTCGACTTATCAAAGAGGAGAATCGGCGTGTGGCCTTGCTGGGCAGGCACACCTCCGCGACCGAGCGATCAAAGCGAGCGGCGAGAGGTCAATCGATGCTTTAACCGTAACTACATCTTCGGCTACAGACTAACCGGTTGCAGCCGCGCAAGCGAAAGCTAAGTCCGAGCGTGCAAAAAAAAAAAAAAAAAAATGTGTAAGCGCGCGTGTCTCAGGTTTATACCCCGTCCCAGTATATAAGTCGCGCCTTCGATCGAACGAGCGTGTCGATATACGTTCGTTAGAAGGCAGCGCATTGTCAAAAAAGTGCGCCGCCGAAAACGGCAGGTTCGCGGCAGTGTCGGCAAGAAACGACGAGAAGGTGGTCCTTTTGTGTAACTGCACTCAGGGTGCCGGAAGTGCCGTGTACAGGAAGGGACAAAAGGTTCCGCGGGGAAGGGTTGGAACTCCGCGGTCGATAGTGCGTGTCCCGTTCTCAAACTATACGCTGTAACAGAGAAGGGAACGCCGGGGTGGACGTTGATGGCCGACACTGTCGTAGTTTACTAGTAGAAGACGCGAGTTAGTTCTTCTACGTGGAAAAAAAGAAAGAGAGACTCGAGGGGAAGCTTTACATCGGGACAGATAGCATATATAAACACATGAGAACGACACAACTTTTTTGTTCTCGGCAACCACAATACCGATTACGACCAGGTTTGTTGCATTTAAAAGAAGGTATAGCAACTGTAGGAAGAAAAAAAAAAGAAAACGACACTTGAGAAAACTGCGAAATTGAAAATAAAGAAGATTTTTGCAAAATCATGTCAAACCAACTAGCCCAACAGCTTACTACTGAAAAAACAAGGAAACACTCAAGCATCTAGTTTGCAACTCAACAACAGCAAAAGCGATATTACGAATGTGTTAGAAAATTCCCCTGCATAGACTGCAAAGCACGCACACCATCAAGCGAGGACCGCGATAGCGCAAGAAACGAGCCCGGTGATCTCGAAATCGTTCATCCGCGAAGTCGCAATGGCCCGCCCCCACCTGTTCCACTCGAGTGATCGAGGAAACTGCATGCTATACCCGAGCCGCGGTATGCGAGCTCAGTGCGTGCTTGTCTTCGCGCGGTGACTCGCCAGTGATTGACGCGTCGCATACGTTTCTCTTGCGAAGATCGACTCGAGTATACAGCCGGATTCAAAGTGCGGCCTGCTTCGCGGGCCGAGCAGTCACGTGATCACGTCCCGCATGCGCCAACGCGCAAGGGGGTCGCATTCATCGTTGCCTCCGAGGCGCCGGAGGCCGTTGGTTCAGCATACAGTTGCAGGAGAGTGATATAACCGGGCCAATTGGTACAGATTAGTGAGCGGGGTTCCTAGCGTAATGTTACCTCCCCTTTTCCATTTCTTCCTCTCTTTTGTCTTTTCGCGTATTTATTCCCTCGCGTAAATAATATTCAGTTCCAGTCATTACTCGTTGCGCGTCATTGTTCGGTGCCTGCGTTTGCGCTTCGAAACAGGCACGACAGCATACAGTTTCATATAATAATAAAAAAAAAACATGATCGAATGAACTTTAGCGCTAGTGTCTACGGGATCTGCAAGCGCGGTGGTTCAGCCAGCGTGGCCATAGGGTGGCTAGCGCGCGAATGATGGTTATAGTACGTGTACTTGCCTAAGGATTCGTCCTTATGGTTTCGTTACGACTTCGCGTCTTTGCAAATTCAGCATTTTTCAGCAAAAGAACAGCGCGTTATAAGAGCCCCAGTTCGCAGCGATTATGCATATGTCTTATTGCCTTCAGCATTCAGGAAAGTACAGGTCTGCTTCCAAATTTAGCGCAATAAGGGCTGATGTAAAACGTATTTAAAGAAAACCACAATAACTTGTGATGCCACGAGCCCGAAAATCAGTCAAATCCATGCACTAATTAACCGTTCTTCCCACAGTGGCTGAACGATCGCAGCGCCACATTTTCCTCTAGCGGTTTTAGTAGTAAAATCTGTGGCAGACATTTACATGGCCGGAGCGCAATGTAGCGCAACAGAAGACTCTGGATGCTTCCTCTCGATTCCAAAAGCCAATACGCGTCGCCTAACCATCGGAGACCAGAGCGTTCCTTACTGCACTTCGCGCATGATAGATGATTAGGCCGCGCAATCTAGACAATCCCAGACAATGACATCTTAGTTGAAATCAAGAAAAAGAAATGGGGGGGGGGGGCATGGGCAGGACATGTAATGAGGAGGGAAGATAACCGATGGTCATTAAGGGTTACGGACTGGATTTCGAGGGAGGGGAAGCGTAGCAGGGGGCGACAGAAAGTTAGGTGGGCGGATGAGATTAGGAAGTTTGGAGGATCAACATGGCCACAACTAGTACATGACCGGGGTAGTTGGAGAAGTACGGGAGAGGCCTTTGCCCTGCAGTGGGCGTAACCAGGCTGATGACGATAATGATGATGATGATGATTACCTAGACAATCCCACGCGTGTTTATCGCCGTTAAAGCTAAAGACTCGCATTTTCGATCGCGAATCCGATCCCACGTCGGGTATATAGCCATAGCCAGACCAATCCGGCCAATGTTGACAGACTTGACGCTGATCAGGCGAGAAAGACGACCGCCAGGACGACCGGACGGAAATACCGCCCCGCGAGGAGCGAAATCCGGACTCTGCCATGTGGGCACGTTGTGATGGCGCACGTGTCACGTGATGCGCCGTCCGCCGCGAAAATTTTCTGCTCCCGTCCGTCGTGAATGCGGTTCATTCCGTCCGCGCTGCAGCCCCAGATGCACCACTTCAGAAAAAAAAAAATGAAAGAAAGGAAAGAAAGAAAAAAACAGAGTGTAGAGGGAACGGGATTATCCTGACGGCGCCAAGAGTTGCGGCAACCTCAACGAATGGAACCCAACTTTCAAGACAACGTTGCTGTCCAGGACGTCGCTCTGAACGTCCCGGAACGAATTGCTCCGAGACGCGAGAATCAAAGGAAAGGACGGGAAGAACTGCACCGCATAACTCGGGACACACACCAGACACGCACAGACTATATACATAAACAAAGCTACGCAACGAAAAGAGCGGAAACTGGCGGCGATAAGTAAGCGAAAGATTGCCGGTCACGTGCTCTTTTCCTGCCATCCTAGGTCAACCACGAGCGCAAGAAGGTCTCCCTTCCTTCAGAAGTTTCACTTCTCTGCCAACTAATTTTGCACACCGAGCGACCATGACCCGCAAGCCACCTAATTACGATGCCCCCCACCCCCTTTTTACTGAAAGATTGCATTCGTATAGAGATGGTGCTGGCGCAGCATATTTATGGCGAGGGTGAGGATGGGAGGCGACAGCCTGACGATAGCGACGCTATGGCGGCAAGGCCGAGTGGATGCAGCAAGCTATGCCCACTTTCGCGCTCTTCTGCCGTCGCATAAGAAGCAAAAAAAAAAAAAAATTACTCAGATACCAATGCACATATTGGAATCTAAGCGAAGCGAACCTTCCGTGAACACGCTAATTGAATGAATGCTATAAAAAACAGTTCGTCTATATGTGCAACGCATTTTCAAGAACGGCGATCACATGCCTGCTTAAGAAATCAGCAAGACGCGGGAACAATCACCCCCCGCCCCTCCCCGCTACGTAATATCCACAGAGTTCAACCACTCTGTGGATATTTTCACGGCGCATTTATACATCAATTAAACGTGAATGAATCAATGCATAAATGGGACAGATTTTACCACTGAACTAGTATATCTCCAGGATCGGCGGCCCACCTTAAATAGGCATGAGGCCAACCGAGCAGGCGCCAATCCCAGGGAAAGAAGGCACGGAAAACTTCACTTTAGCAAAGAAATAATACGCTGGAAAGCGTACATTTGTTGCAGTGGAGAATATTTAGGGTGCGGCCGTCACCGCGTAACTTCGCAGAGAAAGGAGCCCGCAAGCGGCACGTCTGTAGTAGGGGCAGTGCACATTGCAAAATAATTTACACCCTTAAAAGTGAATAAGGGCGTCAGTGAAGTCTACAACTCAAACCCTTACACTTTTAAAAAAGGTTTGCACCCCGTGGGGGCGTATCTTGTCCCACAACAACAATCGTCATCTGTCTTGCCCGCATTTCCTTTCTTTAACGCCGCGAGCCCGGCACTTCCAAGTCACGAACGGCTTGCGCGCGTTAACAGCAAGACACAACATTATCGACAGGAAAGTAGCGAGCACAGCGTTTTCAAGAAAGGAAACGCAAGCAAGGCAGATGACGATGATTGATCGTTGTGGGACAAATGTACACCCCAAAGGGTGCAACACGTTTTAAGAGTGTACTCACTTTTAAAGGTGTAAATAATTTGGCTCGGGTGTAAGGGCGTGAGCCGCAGAGCGATCTACACCCTCACTAAGGGTGTAAATTATTTTGATTGAATATAAGGACGTGTACCGCAGACCGATTTACACCCTCACTAAGGGTGTAAACATTTAGCAATGCAGATTGCTAGACATGTATAAGCCGATTCGTTACACGAGTGATGTCCTGGCTGCATGAGAGCAATTTGGATAAATAGCAGCAGCAGCAACGCTCAGCAAAGCACGGGAGGGTTCACCTAGGAAGCTTCGCACTTAAAAAAACGAAAAAAGAAAGCGAAAGAGGAAAAAGGGAGGCATTCTCTCATGCACAGGCTCCAGCAGCAGTTGGCGGCAGCAGCAGGGAGAAAACACCGGAGCCAGGCAGGCAGTCGGCGGGGTCGCCGTAATAAGCGCGCCGCGCGCAAAAGGAACGCGTTATCTGGCCGCGCAGCCCAAGGCTACCAGACTTATTAAACGAAATGACGTGTCCCTCACTCGCCCGCGAGCCTTCTCCCACCGGTTCGGCGCCGCAGCGACGAGGCAAGCGGACATGCTACGCGCGCGCGCGCGCCACAGACATGGCGGGAGGGCCGACGACTGCCGCCAGAGGGCGCTTCCCAACAGCGAAGCTAGAGTTACTCTATGTGCTACCGCAGGTAGCACATACAGTAACAGTATATACAGTTACAGTAACGTTACTGCAACATACATACAGTATATGTTACAGTAACAGTAATATGTAACATACAGTATATGTTACTGTATATATATACAGTAACATATACAGTTACTGTATATGCTACCTACGGTAGCATATACAGTAACTCTAAGCGAAGCTGTCGACCTGACTCGCGGCGGAGGAAAAAAGAACTAGGAAGCCTACGAGCGTCTGCGCGACGGGCATGCAGTAAGCAATGCGGCAACAACGAACGTCAAAGACAAAGTTCGGAGAGGCTGAGACAATCTCCTGGGGTGGCGGCGGTGGAAAAGAAACCGGCTGCGAGTATAACTACCCATGAGAGGCAAAAAGAAAGAAAAGCGAAATCTGGAAAGAAACGATCTAGAAGTGAAAGGAAAGCTCTTTACTTTTTTGAAGCGAGATCGGGATGCCTTCGAACTCGTAGTTACATATAAAGCGAGGGACACCAAGGAAGAAGAAGAAGCAGAAGCATGAGCTTCCTGCGGTAAAGCCATAGGGAAACGCGGGAAGGTTTCATTAGAAATGTGTGTCGGTTCAGGCTCCTCTGGGCTTCCTCGAAGCCCCTGGGTTAAGGTATGGCCGGGGGAAAGCAAACACGTCGTCAACAGAGATTAGTAAAAGGCGATTGGAGGTTTGACGGGAGAAAAGTTTGCAGACCACAAACAACGAAGGCGTACGAGAACAAAGTTCCCAACAATGGTTAAGAAAGTTTGATGCTGGGTATTTTTTTTTGTTTTTAAAGGAAATAAAAAAATAAGATAGGTAAGACGTTGCACTCTTTTAAAAGTCTGCGCCCTTTGGGGTTTATCTTGTCCCACAACGATAATCGTCGTCTGCCTTGCTTGCGTTTACTTTCTTCAAAACTGCGCTCGCTGTTTTCCTGTCGAGAGTGCTAGTCACTCCGATAATGCGCATGCCGTTCGTGACTTGTAAGTATATCGCGCTCGCAACGGTAATGAAAAGAAATGCAGTGCAAGATACACGAGGATTATTGCGGTGGGACAAGACAGGCCCCAAAGGGTGAAGACATATTCAAGAGTCTGAACACAATAAGGAATTTCTGACGCAACCAAACTGAAAGCGCTTCATTTGAAAGTAAAGGACGTTCCGAATGCTAATTGGTGCCAGTTTTAAGCTGCAGAAGAGAAAAAACATCTTATTTACAAGAGTGAAATAACAGTTACTACCCACGCTCGATTACTCCTCAATTTGACTACGCTTTTTCCTGCTTTTCTCCTCCGCGTTTCGCCAAATGCGAAACCGTCGCACGTGGATGCCACGCCGACTCAGTGTATCTTTCGAGAATTCGAAAGCGCTGTAAGCTCAACACAAATGTGCAGACGCTCCGCCCCTGTAGCTTTCCCAGTACAGGGACTGTAGGAAGCAGATTTGTGGTTTATAGAACATCAACTGTTTCGTCCTTCAAATAAAATTACGGCAGAACTCATCTCACGATGACTGTCGACGGTATATTGCCGACAGCATTCGAGCATTGTGGCGACAGGTCGCATTCTTAAAGTGACATTTATTTACCACGGGTAGTTGGCAATTCTGAGACTTTCGTTGCTTCGGCTATGTGGCCACACACTGCGTCATCGTCCCACATTGCTATGGCATTCGCTTGCCAAGGTCACCCACGAGCAAGGCGGCATGACGACAATGGTGTAATAACGGCGACAGTGAGATGACACGAATGTGTACGTCGACGACGGCACGACGTACGACATCCGGATGAAGCTGGAATGGCGACAATGGTACGACGACGGATGCGCGATGGCGTCTGTCTGACGGCGATGCAATGATGACGACCGCATGACAACGACGGCATAATTACGATTCAATGACGATAGCATGAACACGACAGAATCACGAACAAGGAATAACGTCGATGATCGACGAAGGTGGTATGACCACGACGGCATCACGTTACTGAACTGATGACGATATACAGTGAAACGACAACGTTACGACAATGAGATAATTGCAACGGTATGACGACAACTGTACGACGGTGGCTCACGGCGACGGCATGACGAGAGACGGATGTCGAAGTTACAATGACGTAATGACCCCGACGGCGTCAAAACGGCAGTGTGGCAATCAATGCATGACAGCGACTGTATGATGACGACGCAAGGACGACGATGGCGTGACGACGGCATGTGGACAATGTGATGATGGCGAGTGTATGATGGCGTATGGCGTAAGGATGACTACGTCACGAAACCTATATGACAATGTTGGCGTGACGACGACGGCATAATGGGAGTCGGATGACGAATCCATTGTGACGACGATGGCAGAACGACGGCACGACGACGACTGTAAGCCCACGAATGTATGATAGTGACTGTCTGATGATTACGGCATGACGAGGACGGCGCAATCAGGATTTAATGATGGCAGTGCGATTACGATATAACGACGAAGAAGGATCGACGAAGGCCGGATGACGACGACGTCATGACGACAGTGCTATGACGTTACTGAAGCGAGCGTAAGATAGATAGATAGATAGGCAGGCAGGCAGGCTCAAATCAAAATAGGTGAAGCAGGCAAAGCATGCAGTTCGCATTAAAAGCAAAATTAAAAAAAAAAAGTTTACAAATCTGTAACTCAGCAGCAACAACAAAAACGACGCTACTATTCTGTAAAACGCACCTAACAATGTGACGTTGACAAAACTGATGTATTATACACTGGTCTGAAAGGATACTCAACAGCATCTAAGGAACGGTAAATGAGTTATGGCCCACTGTTAAAGGTAACACTTAAAGGCTTAGTATATCGAGACCAAATGCGGCTCAGTTCGGACACGAAAGAAAGTAAGGTAACTTTTTTTTACTTGTTTAACTATTTATACAGCGTCGCATTTCAAGTTCGTTCCTTTTACAGTGAAATCGATTATACGTTCAAGTTAGGATGGTTTTAATACTAATTATGTGTTCCCTTTAATAGTAAACCATACTTTACGTCACAATTTCTCCATAGGATTGAACTAACACGCAATAACTCGCCATAGTTTGGACCACGCATACATGCTATATGAACATACATATCGATGATGGGTCCCTAAGTTACTAAATCCTTATCATATATGTTCAAGTACGCAACCGACAGCTAGCAAGTATAGTACTGTGTTTTTTTTTGCGAAGAAAGAGAATATGTACTCAATCCTTGCCTCATGTAATGGCCTCAAACTTTTAAGGAGAAATAAATGAGAAATCATGTAATTACATTTCCAGATTTCTTGTTCCAACAGTACATTGAAGCATCCTGCACTCTGCAGTAAGTGCAATAACTTGCTGACAAAAGTGAGCGAAATGCAAGGGACCTCGCAAAACTGTCGGATCAAGTGAAAGTTCATTAAGTGAGAAGTAAAAAAACATGAAGAAAAAAAAAACGAAAAAGAAAAGAAAATCCTGTTTGATGTGGGCGCAGGAATATCGAATTCTTGAGCGCACAAAAAGGACAACTTGCCATATCAGATTTCCGTGCCGAGTTCTAGAAAACTGAGAGCTAATTAAAGTTAGATGAGAACCAGTTTTTGATTTCGTTAGTTTATTTGGAATAGCTGCGCTCTGTCCGATCCTCTTTTTTTTTTCTTTTCTTGTGCCTCTCGCGCCAGGACGTTAACAATGCAAGACATAACTTATACGTGTTTGCGCTCGATCAAGTATAATATGTCACTTAGTGTGCACTTCGCCTGCACGGAGAGCAAAAGAAGATAATAACGAATTTCCACATACACCCCAGGCTACACACGTTCCACGCACGAGCACACGAACCCACACACTCCAAAGCTTCCATCGTCTGCCGACCGAGGGCGACACCAGCCCTCGCCCCGGCAAGAATGCGCTACGGCGCTCGTCCAACCACTGCCGCTAGTCTTCGACGTCGCGGGCCTCGTGTCTTGCTTTGTGGTGCAGTGAATGCTGCGATCGAAAGCCCCTGACGCATGCCATCCGCCGTCGACCGGTTCTATTGTGTGCGGGACGCGTCGGGGCTTTCGCACCCCGAACACTCGACAATTGTTCGCTGCGCGGGCTTCTTGTCGGCGTCTTCGAAGACAATGCCTTGTCCAGCGAGCGATTCATTCAAGTAGGGAGGGGGGGGGGAGGTGGTGCCAAAGCGGGAACAAGCGAATGCCCGCAGTCTGCAATAGTACACGGACGTGCCTGTAGGAACGCAATGCCCAAGCGCGCGCAATGCATGCTCAAACGCGCGCGCTTACACGCGCGAGGAGTCACGTGAAATCGCGCTTCGAATGTTCCACTAAAAAGAAAAAAGAAAAACGTTTTTTGCTTGTTCGTAGACTTTTTTTTTACAGTTTTCGGATTATCGGGTAGCCGGAGTCTTGAACAGCCGATGCGCAGTTGTAGAAGAGTTGGTTGACGACATCTTGCGACGCCTAAGTCCAACTACGACGCGTTTTAATGATATTTTTGTCTGTCTCTTGTGCGCGAGTGTTCTCGTCGAAGGAAAACCATAAACGGACTGCGTGTTAACAATAATGTCGGCGACCGAAGCCTTACACCGGCAGTTGAGAAGGATCCGGCAATTCGTAGCAGTATTATAGTTTTGTGAGCTCTGCGGTCAAACTCTGCGTCACAAGATGTCGCCATGCACCTTTCCGGTAACCCGGTACTCCTCAAACGCGTATACGTTCACGGACAAGCTAAAGGAAGGAAGGGGGAGAGATAAAAGGAAGGCAGGGATGTTAACAAGTCAGGAGTCCGGTTGGCTACCCTGCGCTGGAGGAAGGGCGAGGAGGGAGAACAGAATGAAGCGAGAGAAAGCTAAAACTCTCTAAACGGAAAGTGCAGACGACGAGACACAACAGCGGAGACGCAGCAGCACACCGTCCTCAGTTGCATGCAACGGTGCAGGGACGACTCCGCCGGCGTAGCGCACACAACGAGCAAGGACAGCGGGAAAGAGGACACCACCTTTCGGTGTGCGTGCGTGTGCTTCGAGGAACGGGGGGGGGGAGGTGAGTCAAGCGTACAGCGGTAACACCGAGCACCGCGGCGGTGCCGCCGTGTATCGACCCCTCGCGCAGAGCGCGCTCGGACCGTGTCCGGTTTAGCGGCGTCGCGCCAGCCGCGCCGCGTGCACGCAGGGTAAACACACACGCGACGCCCGTCTCTCGACTCGGATCCGCGCGCGATCGACGGCGAGGAAGAACGCGTCTGCGACAAGTGCGTGTTTGAAGGAACGAGGGAAGGGGTGAGGGAGCGAGGGGGGGCGGCAGGCTGCCGCGACTGGCTATACACCCTTGTGCAAGGAGACACTGCGCAGAAGGGGAAACACTAAACGAAAGCCAAGAGAGAGGCTCGCTCGGCGAGCGGCTGAGCTAGCGTGTGACTCCTGACGAAAGCACTGGCGCGCGCAAAAGTACGTCGCACTCGCACAACATACACAAGTACGCAGTCCGAAATACGATCGCAGTATATGCAGTTGGGGGCCTCTATACCGCAGAGCAAGATAAATCATGAAGAAAGGAACGTTGGCGCGTTAGCGGGAAAAGCGTTCGGTTGGCTTATTACCCTTCCCAAAGGAAGGTGGAGGAGGTAACAGAAAGATGATACGGGGAAAAAGATCCTGGTTACCATGCGCATACAAAGGAAATGTCAAGTGGTCAAAGGCGCAATCACACTGGCCCTGTTAAAAGGGCCTTCGCAGCACGCGGGGCGTATTGAAGGGACTGCTCCAGACTTGGAGACAACACACCTGGAGCAGCACCCCAGGAAGTGGCCGCTACGCTTCTCCCCGCAAAGACTCTAACTGCGGGAAAGCCAGCTGTGGAGGGGGTTAGCTACACAAGTACAGACACGTTCGAAACGAGAATCTCGTAATACGGGACCGAAATACTGCGGCTCCTTCGCCATTTGTCGCTACATGACGTACAAAAATACAGCCAGAAAGGCGCTCGAAATCTCGTGTGCCGTGCAACGAAGTTTACTTCCGACTTTGTTGATTGATGACCCCTCTGCCACCGTCAGCATCTTGATTCGCCCAGACGACGTAAAAAAAACTTTGGTTTAATTTGCGTTCGTAGTGTCCGCGATGGGTGCAACACGCTTCCGACAACCATCAGGCTCGCCCGACGCACTACCTCGCGAGTGTTTGCGCAGTTTGGCACGTCTACGACACGCCCCATCTATCACACCGCTACACCCCGCTTCTACTCGGACGCTTTAATAACTGGCGTTTAGCACGCACCTCGCGCCCGCGGTAACGCTACAACACGAGGCAATCGCGTCCTCCTGGCGCACGCAGACGCCCATTGTCCTGATGGGCGCGATCCGTCCGGCGTCAGAGTCGAGGGCACCGAGATTCGATCCAGGCTGACGCGTCTTCATTGATTTATTCATTTGTAAACTTCCTCGCCGTTGCCATGGCAGTGTTCCCGGTGTTGCACTCACACCTTTCGTTTCGCAGGAGATGGCCGGTATAAGGAAAGCAAGTGTTCTCAATACACGTGTAATCGCCGGAAAGAGAAAATTTAGTGAGGCGGGCTTCACCTCAAAAAGGCTCTTATCGTGGAGAAGCCAGCTTTAAAGGCATCTGTTACGTACGTGCAGTCTCGCTCTAGTCGTGTCGAGGTTGTCATACGCAGTCTATTGACTGAGACAAAATAACTTTCAATGGCCATTGCGCCGAATTTGTCTTAAGGGATGACAGGCGACAGCGCCATCTGCCAGGTTAGTTCCATTTGATGTTGGAGTTGGCAGAAATGAAAAAAAAAAAAAGACTATGGCATATTCTAGCACCTGAAGCGCTATCTAATATCTCAAACATGAAAGTCCTAAGAATCCTGCAGCTCGCGAAAGACCCAATCCGCGCGCGTGCGTTCAGTTGCACGTACGTGCAAGTCGTGGCGCCCACGATCGACTGGCGAAGCGTTATACACTGAGAGCACTGTGCTGTGCGCAAGACGCCCATCGACAGCGTTATCTGCGAATTGTCACATCTTGACTGCAACTAAATCAAGCCATGTTATCTGCCCATTTTTTTTCCGCAGGCGTCAAGTAGTATGCGGAACCCTAGAGCAGGGCAACTGGCCAGAAGAATCGGCACAGTTTTACGCCTTTCTGCATCGTATTAAGAAGTGACGGCCTCGAATTCGGCAATCGTTCTGCCACGAAGTAGCATACGCGGGTTTGTTGGTCGGTTGCCTTGCTCCTAAGCTCACATACCATTCGGTTAAGAGTTCCACGTTCCACGTCTGCCGCGTTGGACGTGAGCGGCGGCTCTGGCGAACACTGCCAGGGATAATCTTGTACAAAAGAACTAACACACAAAAAGGTTGGCGCAAGGATGACCGCCGTGGTAGCTTAACTGGCAAAGAACCGCACGTGTAATGACGGTTCAACCCCCCCCCCCCTACGAAATGTTACCTTACCGTCCACTTTCATTCCAAATTTTACAAAACATCGAGCCCCGCGGATCCCATCACTACTCTCGCTCATAATGATATCTTGACCTCTACCGCTAACTATTGTATAACATTCGGTTTCACACTGCTAACACACAATACTCCACCTCGGAGCCTGTGAGGACGTTGAATGAATGAATGAATGAATGAATGAATGAATGAATGAATGAATGAATGAATGAATGAATTGTAGCTTCCCAGTTCTGTTCAGTGAACACAGACATCATCTGTTGCTTTGGTTCTGGCGGGTGCACCGGGAACAAAGAGTTATAGGCAGTGGCCGAGTTGGCGAGGGTCGGAGTAGAAGCAGAGGCGATGTGGTGCCACGGGGAGCTTCCGGCTCGGCCGCAGTACATAACACAGGGACGCGGCCGACGAACTGCGTCTGCCAACAGACTTCGCTCACGATCGCCAAGCGAGCGAGCAAGAAGGCTGTGTGAGGGGGGCGTCCACGCAATGCTTGCTCGCGTATACTTATTGCTGTACACAGGGGAAGATGAGGAACGTCAATGTGCACCAATAGTGCGTCAGAAAAATAATGCAGAAACCGTCGAACGTGATTATTCAAAGTACAATAAGCTCACATCTTTTGTGAACTTGCTGAACTATCCACGCAACTTCGTGGATCACTCGAAATGCATCGGACGAACCGGCGAGACAAAAAAAGATGGCGTTCTCAGTAGTACCTTCGCGGTGTTTTGATGATCGAAGCATCGCGGAGTGGTGAGGCAATGCTCTTGGAAACGTTAAGACGACGACTGCTATCGGGTCATTGAAATATTGCATTATTATTCTTTTTTATCTAGGATGCTTTGCTTCTATGGTTGTGCTGCGAGCTCTAGACGTTATCAAGATTCACAACCTTCTACAACAGTGCTTGCGCTTCGTTCTCTACGTTAAAGTGACGCTTCGAAATCCATGACGTCACACTCGCACACGCGAAACTGAAGAAAGGAAAGTACAGCCAACACCCTCGCTGGGTAGTGATCGAGGTTTTTTTTCTCTTTCTTTTTTTACGTCACAACAATTAAAATAGAACTTCGAAGGAATGCAGCCGTGTAAGTGCGCCTATAAGACAAGGACAAAAGAAAGGACAACAGGCAAGTAGCGCACGCGCTACGTGTGTCTTGTCCTTTATTCAGTCCTTGTCTTCTAGGCACATCCACACGCCTGCAGTGCTGAATCAACTCACCCCACTAGTTGTTTTGAAGGAACACTGCACCAGTCTTAACTGATGGAAGTGTTAATCTCTTGTGTGCCTCTGAGATAAAGTGCTTTTCTGTCTCCAGCAGTTCGTTTCACGGCGACAGCTACAATAATCTCGTCATAGCCACGGAAAACCTTGGGCGTTGGCAAACGGGGAGTGGTCAACCAAGCTTAAGCAAGCAGATTACATGTATACACTCGGCCACGAATTTTTCCGGAGCGCGGGGTATGGGAAGAGGCCGAGTTATTTCCCAGCAATTTGTGACCGTATAGCCAGTAAAACCGTCGTACAACGTGGCATTGTTCGCGTATAATATGCACAGTATATGCAAATGCGCGCATCACAAGTTGGAATTCCGAATACCAGACTGCGTTTCGAGGGTGCGGCGATATTCAGCTTTTCTTTTTTTATTCACAGATCCCGCAGTCCTTAAACGTTTTTGCGTTTGATTGGAAACGCAGTCGAGGACGGCAGAAGACTAGGTGGAGCGATGAAATTAGGAAATTCGCGAGCGCTGGTCGGAATCGGTTGGCGCAGGACAGGGGTAATTCGACATCTTAGGGAGAGGCCTTCGTCCTGCAGTGGACATAAAACAGGATGATGATGATGATGATGATGATGATGATGATGATGATGATGATGATGATGATGATGATGTATATTGCCGCAACGCTTAGAGCGACAGCTGTCGGCGTCGCCACTAGTTACAAAGGAGCTTGGAGCTGGCCCGTTAGGGTCGCTGTCGTCGGCAACCTCGTTGTCACCTCTGGGGGCGCACATAGCTGGTGTACGCGTCCCGGAAGACTCTGTTCGAAGCTAAAACTACGCACAAAATAAGCACAGGTTAACGTTTCTTCGGCTGTCGCTTGAGCTGTCGTTCATGTGCGCTGTGCATGACTTCAAACTTGCTTTGCATGTACTTTTGTTCTTGCCCTTACTATCGTGACGAGCTTCATATACACAAGCTGCCAACACAGACAGAACCACCAGAACTCATCGACCGTTGCTGCGATAGGGCTTCCGTGTTGTGAAAAAAGCCACAACAATGGAGTACCAGATTAACATTGCTTGTAGTTTAGGTAATAATCCCAGTACATTATTGTGTCAACTATTCACAAACAGTATTGATGAGCAGAGCTTACGTTGGCATTAGCCGTAAACAAAACAAAACAAAATGTCAATAAAGACGAACGTACACAAGAGATTGTAATACACTAGTAGCTAACTTTCCAATTCATATATTTAGTGGAAAGTGGCTATTACATCAGGTTAACGGACTCATGTGGTTTGACGCCATGCTTTCTTCCTATAGTTCGTAATTCAAAGTTTTCACTTTCGCAGGCCAATTTTGATTCGAGGACGCGATTCTCTAACAACATCAGCGCCGCGACTGGCTTTAAAAGAGCCGCTGCGTTTTACAAATGATACCGCGCCGAGTGCGACCATTACGCGCTCCATTTGGTGTGACAACCGTAGTTGTTTCTCTTCTCTCTCCCACTGTAGACCTTTTCTGCGCCTTTTCCTTCTCACTTACACGACAGTCGGCGACTAATAGTCAGCCTCTGTAAAACTATTTTAGTTTGAATATTTATTTTACCACACCGGTGGGTACACATGTGTGGCAACGAAAGCGAAAAAAAAAAAGAGCTGCATTTACAGCAGCTTAACTGGCCCCACCAAACCTGGAAAACGCAAAAGATGCAGCAATTGCAGCGGTGCAACTGTGTGGATCGAAACACGCAGCAGCTACAAATTATCGCAAATACCCGTCACAAAGATCCATTTCATTACAATATACAATAAATTTACTAAACAGTATAATATTCAACACGACATTTTTAAAATAGCGCTTCTTCGTGAAGCATGGACGGAGTTTCGTCCGCCAATTCAAACCTGTCAGGTGCCACGGGTAGCCAATGTTGCAGGCGCTGGACACCGTAATTCGTTCGGGGTCGTGGAAAGTACCAGTGGTTGGTACGACTTGCTAAACGAGAGGCCGGATTCGGATTAGGTTTTAGTTTGGCTAAATTTCGTATGGTGTGTGTGGCTTTTGCAAAACTTCAGATCTAAGCGCCTTTTTGTAGCTGGCACTATATCGCTGTCGATGTAGTGTCAATTAGTGTCTCTGTAGCGTCAGAGTAGTGTCAATTAGGTACACGACGAATTAGCATCAATTTTCTCGAAAAGTTGGCGACAAGAATATGGTTAAACAGCTTTCACACAGTTTCACGCGCACCTGACATCATATCCAGGGTGAGTATGTTACGTAATCGCTGCGCAGCAACATATCAGAAGGTTTGAAGGCAACGTTGAAAACAATGTACAAGGGGCCCCAAGAAGGATATGTGAATTCCGTGCCTAGACTGCGGCGGCAGTGAATCAGTACGACGCCATGTTGTTATAGCAACTGTTATAGCTGGCACGTATCTCCGACTGTTCTTATTAACAAAACCAACCTGGAAACATTAAAATTAGGGCGATATAGGGACCGACTGAATACATCTATATACTTTATCATGATATGCTGGGGATAGATAAGGGTATGTATATTACTTTAGTTACTAGGCGTGCAATACGATCTAATCATCCGAAAAAAAATAAAGGAATTTTCTTGCAGAACAAACGTATTTAAAAACACGTTTTTTCCTCGGACGATAGGCGAGTTGAATGCGCTCTCCGCCAGTACAGTGGAATACCTGACCGTCCAGTCATTCTGCAACATGCTGAATAGCATTTAGACGTGATATTATATGTATGTGTATGCATACGTATGTATAATTGTCATTTGTCTTTTTTATTATTTACATTATACCCAAGTGCTTTTTTTCGCTTGCTTGTCATTATTATTTGCAGATTTTTGCTGCTCAACCAACCGAGCATGCGCGATGTCTTTCAGCATACCAGTAAGAATGCGACTCCTTGTTATCAATATCGCGCTATCAATATGCTCTGCACAGCTCGTGCGGTTCAGCGAATGTCCGTATTCTAAAATATACTAAAAATTTGTAAAGCTTTTTCGTTGGAATGCTCTGTACGGCTCGTGCGGATGAGGGAATATGTCTATTGCAATGTATTGAACTCTTGTGATGATTCTTGCTGTTAATTTTTTTGTTTATCTGTATATCGCACTGTCCACTCCTGCCCAAGGCCTAAGACTAAGGCCGGCAGTATCTTGTAAACAAGTATACCGACTAATTATCGCATGTCTGGCGCACGTTTTGTTCAGCAGAAGTTCAAGAACTCGCTAGGCCAGGCCCTTAGCTTCTTTAGAACGCAGCGTAGCCAATGTTTATCAGTTTTAGAATAGGGACCCCAAACGTTCAGGGCCCCAAAGAACTAGCGTCGAAACCAGTGCGCATGCGCGTGACGCAAACTGCGTTTGGGTTTTGCGTCGGGTACGCTATTTCACTGATTTAGCGGCAGCCCCAAAAGCTGCCCCAAAAGCTGCCCCAAAAGATTTGCGTAAACAAACATGGCGGCGCCCATTGAAGCGACGGCTCTAACCTAGCCCCAAACTGGGCTCGATTCGTGGTAACGCGTGAAGTTCGCAAGCTAGGGGAAGTGACTGCGGTTATCGCTTTCTCTCAACTAGCGTGTGTTATGAAGATTGATTCATTAGACGTCGCTGATTCCGAATTCGATTGTGGATTTCATGGCTCTTGGGCCTAACACGGCTTAGCTTGGCTGGTGAAGGCACGTAAATTTGGTTACTCAAAACAAAGCGCAACTGCTTGCTGCTAATAACCTCTTAATTGTAAATAAACGCTACAACACGAAAGTCAAAATTACTATTTTTTTCATAAAATGGCGCATTTAATTTCATTATTTCTAATAGCTTTTTTTTGACGTCGTAGTAGCGCTGTCCAGCGCAAGACACTATCCGTAAACGCAAAGCCCTATTTTAAAGCTCTTCCCTCCTGCGTGCCCCAACGCTAACACCCGCACAACGCTTTGGGGCGTCAAACTATTGGGGCCCCTATTCTAAAACTCTCTATTAATAAACCAGTATTAACTACTCGCAGGCTGACGCTCTCCAAACCTCGTGACGTCACCTGCAGCTGGCCCGTGAATGTCAAGCATGTAGTTCACTCTTGCATCTTCTCTGACTTGTCGAAGCTCCGCTCGCTGTTTGCTCCATTTCCTACGTAGCAGACGACGCTAAGACTTTTCTCACTGCTCACACTGGCGACCCAAAAAATTGTTCGTCGCCTGTGAAACAAACATATAGGCAATATATGCGTCTTGTAATTAGATGTAGCATTCGGTTTCATACTTGTATGTCGCAAGTTATGATAATTATTACGCGGAAGACGTACGTCGCTGGTGTAAACCTATTTACCCACCGAACGAGCGGAGTGACACGTTTCTGGGATCAGCAGCCGCGGCGCACCGCTCGCGACCAGAAACGTAGTACGTCGCATACAGGAAAGAACAACAAAAGTGCACGAATAAAACGTCATTTGACGCAACTTTACGTGCACGAGTTGTAATATATGAAATTAGCATTCCGTAGACAACGTCGCAGATTAAAAAACAGCTGCACTAAGAAACGCGCGATGTTAGACTTCTACGACCGGACTACTCGCGTACCTACCACAGGGCTGCCTTGCAGCGTATGAAACGAAGTATAGTCAAAGAAAAACTGTGGCACCGGAAGGAAATCTCCGAGCGCATAAAAAAATTAGTTGGAGGCGCACACGGCACGCATTCCCTCGTGCCACGAACAGCACCTCACACTGTTAAATTCGAGGAAGTTCCTATCCGTTCGTTCTAGCAGTACTAATACCGCTGGGAAGAAACTTAAAGGATAACAAACAAACTTGAGAAGACACTAAGGACTGCGAAAAGAGCCACGGAACGCAAAGTGCTAGATGTATACCGATAGGAGACAAGAGAGCACTGAGGATTACAGAGTAAAGTGGTGCGGCCGTTATCTATAGTCGAGATTAAGAAGCTGCAGCTTGGAGTTGGGGCAGGTCTTGCAATTTGCAGAAAAGATAGCCGGCGGCCCATCAGAGAAACGTAATGGGTCCCCAGGGAAGGGAAACGCATTCCAGGACGGCAAAGAAGTAGGTGGTGTGTTCAGACTAGGAAATTCGCAGGCACTGCATTGCACGGGGTTGGCTGACGCAACACGGGGCTGTAACTGGAGATTGCCGAGAGAGGCCTGCGTCCCGCAGCGGTCATACGAAATAGGCTGAGGCTTCTGCTGATGAGATGATGAGGAGGAAAACGTGGTAGACAATAGGCGATTATCCGCGTCCTGCAGTGGGTGATATGAAAAAGGGTGATGATTATGATGATGCCGATCGGTGAAGAGCATACTAGACAATGGGTGATTTCCTTTGGCCATATCCCTTTGTACCTTCCTCCTTTCTGCTTTCGGTCTGCCAGACACATTGCTCCACACTGTTTGACACTTTCTGACAAATCGACAGCTTCCCAACGTCCTTTTAGTTGTAAGTTATTGATCGTGGGTCTCAGTCCTACGTATACACTGCGATATTCCATCCTTGACGTCATTCTTAGATACCCTGCCCTCGGCCACATTCTTATATCCGAGCTTGAGAAATGGGCCCTATAGCTAGTGCAGAACTGCGCTACTCCGTCCACGTATGCTTCACCGGCAGCAGATATATTCAAAACACACGTATATTCTTTCACTCTGCTTCAAGTACTTCACACGTAACGATCCGGTGCAGCGAAGAAGCCCCTCAATAGGTATTGGCCCTCCAAATTGCAGTCGCGTATACCTGACCCAAGAGGACGGTGCGGCACGAGATATCAATCGTACAGTACCTTATCTCTGCGCGCACGACGCTGAGTGCTCGACAAACACTGCGCATATACAAATATTTATACCTCGATCGTTAAGCCACCCAAACGGCTCCCGCGTCGTTGACGAAGTGGGTATAATACGGAAACGCGGCCTATCAAACTGTCCATTCACTGGCCCGGCCGGTAGTGAAGCCAAGGGGTCGGGGGAAGCGCTTTAGCCGGGTCGTGCTATCGTGGACACTGTCACCATCCGTCATATGTTGCCAAACCCGCCATCTCGTCAGCTCTAATTGGCTCACGTTGCTGCTACGGCTTCTCTGATTGGCTAGCAAAGCCAACGTGGTAATATGACGAACACATGACGGAGTTTGACAGAGTCGAGAAGAACACCCTCGCGGAAACTTTAAAGGCAGACACAAAAAAAAAGCACACACTAAACATTTTGACACCCTTATGGGCGTATAAAGGGTGTTTGATTTGTCACATGGTTAACATCCTCGCCCTCTTAACGGGTATAAGATCCGATCCTCGATGGGGACAAACGATAATTTTTTTCGACCACTTTTTGTGTCGTTGAAACGTGACGACAGCTGCGAGAGCTTTGATGGCTGATAAATTGGTAAATTTGATACATTTTGATAGCTGTACCACTGTCAAACTCTCGTGTCCGCTATTACGGTGCGTATCAGGCGGCCAGAAACAACGCCCATGCCCATGCGCTGTTTTCAACTACGGCTTCTCTCATCTCAGTTGTAGTTTGAGTTCGCTGTCACGTAGAATAGATTTCTTTAATATTGTTAAAGATTTCTTTTAAAGCCTTAAGGGTAAGGGTGTTAGCTATTGGACAAACCAATAGTGCAAAAGGTTTTGGAGTGCGTGTACTAGCTAAGGGCTTGTCTTCAGGAAAAGGTATTCAACGATGAATCCCATCCAAACCATTAAAGAGGTAACCGATAAATCTGCACAGTACAACCAATCTCTCCATACGGATTTAAAAGATTAAGAAAATACATTTGATTCAATAGTGATGCCAGCAGTCGTGGAGGCATTGCGTAATGACGGAATACGTGAAGCAAACGTGAATAACATGGTCCCTATAGTATCTGCAAAGACTCCACAGCTAGCTTACTTCCCACAAGAAAAGCGAAAAAACACCTATCGAGAAATGGGTCAGACAAGGAGGCACAATCTCTCCAATGCCATTCACTGCGTGCTTAGAAGTACTCAAGCTATTAGACTGGAAAGTAATATGAGTGATAGTTAACGGAGTGAGTGATAGTTAACCTTCTGTTTGCAGAAGACATTGCCCTAGCTGTTCACCAACGCCGGGGACGAATTGCAACAAATGATTTTGGACCTTAGCCGAGAGAATGTAACAGTTGGGTTAAAGATTAATATGCAGAAAACAAAGGTAAAGTTAACGCTCAATAGTCTGGCAAAGGAACAAGAATTCATGACCGCCAGTTAGCCTCTAGAGAACGTGTAATTACTCCTCATGATCAAGGGACCCTGGTCATGATAATGAAACTTAAAGAAGAATAAAAATGGGTTGGAGCGCATACGGCAGCCACTAGCAAATTATGACCGGGAGCGTAGCGCTACGCTTGTAAAGAAAAGTGTGCAATCAGTGCATTCTACCAGTGCTAACATATGGGGCAGATGCTTGGAGGTGAACGAAGCTCCAGAACAAGTTATGGACCGCGCAAAAAGCGATGGAACGGAAAATGTTAGGCGTAACGTAGAGACAGGAAGAGAACGGTATGGATCAGAGAGCAAACCGGGATAGCCGATCTATTATAGTTGACGTCAGGAACAGAAAAATGGAGCTGGGAAGGCCATGTAATGCGTCACCGATGGTCCATCACAGTTACATAATGGATGCCGAGGGCAGGAAATAGCACTCGGAAGACGGCAGAAAATTAGGCGGGGTGATGAAATCAGGAAATTTACAGGCACAACTTGGAAGCAGCTAGCACAAGACAGGGGTAATTGGAGATATCTGGGAAAGCCATTCGTCTTGCAGCGGATATGAAAATAGGCTGATGATGGCGACTGGCTATCTCTGCGTGGCAACACCACGTAAAGGCCTACATGTTACCAAAGCCGAAGCGCGTTTTGTGCGCGGTGGGTGTTTAAGTTACCATCACACGAATGTCATTCGAAGGCATCGTGTCGTCACGTGACGCAGACGCGGCGGCGCGCGTAAAATGTCCCGGAGTTCATGTAGTTGGCGCTCAAGATTTTCCGAGCGCGCAAACGCTATAATTAAGGCTTGGGGCGGGGCTCGTTGGAATAGCATATATAGGGTACACAGCGCTGAAGAGGTAAAATAGACACAACCAAACACGAACGTGGACGAGAGAGCCTTTTTAGCAACTGACTGATTTCGTCAACACAATATACGGGGAAAGTGAAATCATGCAACGAAACGCCCATGAGCAGAGAACTGTGCGCAGAACATGAAAAACGGACAAAAAAACAGGAAAGGCGCGAAAGAAAATGTGTGATTGAATGAAGAAGGTGAACTATGTTTGACGCATGCGACCTTACGCTATTTCGCCTATAAGACTCCACTTTCGGAACCGACTATACACTATAGCAAGTGTTTCTGCGAAAACCTAAAGTAGGTTTTAAAAAATCGCATGTAGCAGATAGCGCAACACTATAATCCTTCAGCTGGTCTGTACTCGAAGAGGCGGGCATGACTTTCACGAGAAATCTAAACGCATAATAGACTAATGCGTAATAGACACCTGATTGTCTACACAACGAGAGTCAACTGCCGCCATGAATCCACTTGAACAAGAAAGTGTAGGACTACGTTGTCACGTTGTGCACAGCGGGCAACGTGCTCTCTATATATATTGTCCACTTCGCTGCACTAAGTGCGGGATAGAGAAGTAGCACGTCCAAAGATAAACATTTATGCAGCGCATTCGTTCTGGCAGGACAGCCACGAGAAGAAGAGAGCTTCTTCGAGAACGTGTAGATCAGTTAATTTCTTTCTTTTTTTTTTCGGAAAGACGTACCGCAGGCTGTGCGCGGAGAAGTGTCACGCGTTCTGATATTGCCGCGAGAGAGTACGGGACTGAATGACTCTTGGTGACACATTTGACGCAGAAAGAAGACGCCCAGGCTGAACAACTGCTGACCAAGTCTGCCAGGACTAAAACCCGGCCTGGAGCGACATCGCCACCACCATCAATCCCGCACGATGAAGAGGCAGAAAGACTGTGATGAAAGAACTAATAAATAGTCGTATGCTTTCGTACGGGGCGAACTTGCACCCGCAAAGCAAAGCAACAATACAGATTTGTAATTGAGTGCAGTGAGAACGGTATATAGGCGGTCGTCCAATCGGACCTGAAGCGGCTCTCGGCCGGCTGCTATTTATGCACGACAAAGTGAGACCACGATAACTGTGGCATAACCGCCTCGTACGGGGAACGTTCGCGAAGGAGATGGGAATTATAGGGTTTTACGGGCCAAAACCACGATCTGATTATGAGGCACGCCGTAGTGAGGAACTCCGGAAATTTGGACCAGCTGGGGTTCTTTTAAGTTACGTACGCCTAAATCTAAGCACACGGGGTCGGCATGCTTCCTCGTGCGTATGGACTCACTCATACTTACAGTGGTCTGACACACGCTATAGTGCGAGTGCGACTGAAAGTGAATAAGGGTTTGAACGGGACCCAAGTGGAAACGGGAATAAGTGTCGGTAATGGCGATGTGCGAGTGAACGTGAGTGACTACTGCTGAGTGCGTGTGTTGATCGACGTGAATACGAATGCGAGTGAGTAGTGGAGAGTGCGAGTATATAAACGCGAATCAGTGCCGGCAAACGCGAATCGACGAGAGTACAAGCGTCACGTGTTCCTTCGAGTGCGAGTAGGGGCGGCTACCGAGGCGAATATGAACGTGAATACGCGACGAGTGTACAGACGCAGTCGTGCGCGCATGAGTGGTGTAACATTTTCCAGCTACCTTATACAGTAACGTCAAACATGGCGCTACTTCGTATCCCAAGCTTGTCCTCGCCTACGCTTCGGTTTACGTCCTTGTCAAAAAGAAAGAAAGTCTCGCTATGATTTCAGTTACCACCTTCCGCTGGGTTGAATGATGGAGCGCGATGAGTTAACAACATCCACGCGACAGCACACGTGCTCGCTGAAAGGCTGTTTCCAGTCCGCAATCAGCACTAAGCGCTGTCCACGCAACACAGAGCACAGCGCTCGCGGGCTAACTGCGACTGAGGCTTCGCGTCCCAACAGCGCGGTAGACTGGACCAGTCGATTCGGTGATGGTTGGCCCATCAAACTGGGTTAGCCCAACACACACGAGTGTGCTGCGCGCAGTGCGCAATTTCTCCTGCGTGCCTGTTACGGCTTCGCTAGTTAAGGAAATGGCTGTACACTACGCTGGTCGCGAAACGACGGAGCGATCGGACATAAACGCAGAAGCATACACACTGCATTCGGGCGCGACGCGACGCTTTCGTTCTCCAGCATTCTGGCTGGCACGCGGTCGCGCTCCTATATCGGGTTGCACGCGCGCGGGCCAGCGAGACCTTGCGGCAGGAACGCAGCGCGGTGCCAGGTGCGCGGCGATGACAACAAACACCCGGGGGAGGGAGAAGACAACGGGGGCAGGGTGTACAATACGCACCGAGCAGTGGGTCGGGCGCCTTGGCCGCCGGCTCCATGGGACGATCACCCGCGGCGTCTACCGTCGCGAGCACGGCGCACATCCCAACCACATGGCGCGCACGCAAGCGCGCGCGCCCCGGACTGCAGCACGAGCGGCGCTCCCGATCGGGGAAGGGGCGTTCCGGCGGCGGACACCGCGCGGCACGTCAGGCGAAGGCGCCGCCGGCAGCGAGAGATCCTCTCGGGTTCCGGCAATCTCCTCTTGATCGCGGGGCACCGCGCTTCTTTATTCGGCACAAGTACGACTCCCCCCCCGGGGGTAGGGAGGGGGGTCGCGGCGAGAAAGCGGCACTAAACAGGAGACACGAGCAGCAGTGGCAGCAGCACCGGCCCGGGTCGACGGCGTACGCACGGCTGGCCCGAAGCACGGACGCTCGGCAAGGCTAACGGGGCCGCGCGTGCCGGGCACTTTCGGTGGTCGCACTCGCCGCACTCCCCTTTCGCAGCCGCCGCGACACGCACACTCGGCGGTCGCCGAGCAGGGGAGCGAGCACGAGAGGATGCCCTCGACCTCCTCTTCCTCCTCGCAGGGACGAGCAGAGCCGCGCGTGCCGAGCCGCGAGGGAGCCGCGCTAGGACGACTCGCAGGGCCGCAGCAGCGGACGCCGGCGGCCACCGCAGCGGAGCCCCGGGCCGCTGCGGCGGTGAGTAGGACTCCGACGATCGCCGGCCGCCATGGACCGGAACCCCGGCGGTCCACCAACGCAAGGCGCGGGGCCTCTGCTATCGGGGCCGATCACCGAGGGTCCCTTGCAGCAACGGGCGCGCGACGCAGAGAAAGCCCGGGGTCCTGACTCTCTCCTTCAGTAGCCGGCGACGACGCCGAGAGAAACCGAACCGCTCGAAGCGCCAGCAGCCACACGCGCGCACGCACGCACGCGCACAGACACTCGCGGAGGCGGTGCGCTAGATGCGGCCCCCGGGAGAGCGCGCAGCGATTTCACGGCGACCGCCAGGGCGGCGCTGCGGGCGCCTGCGCGGTCAGGCGCAGATTGGCGCCCCGTAACGGCGTCGCGCCGCGGTCCGCGCCCGGAGTCCGCCAGCGCGCGTTACCCGCGGGGTCTGGCTGCCGGAGTTCAGAGGGAAGCAACTCTGACCCCGAGCGAGTGAACAGGCCAACAAACCTATTCTCAGAACCAGCAGATCCACGATAAACAGAGGGGTGGCCTCGCTGGCGAAAAACTATAGTGGAGGCTGCGACAGAGTACGATCGAGGTTATTACACAGTGGGGACACAAGCGCTACAAGGCAGCTGGCGATAGAGACGTAAGGACGAAACAAGCTGCGGCAGCACTTTTCGATTTCGAAGCGACGGGGGCGCTACCATCGCGGTCCTTCGTGTCGCCCGCTGAGCGCGAACGGGCGTTCTTTGCATCCAGCGGGCCCGGAAGCACCGCAACCGCGCACGATCTTCCAAATAAGCGTGTCCCACTGTGGAATTGTGCCAGCCACACTACGCGGGCGTGCGTGTTTGCAGCGACCCGTCAGGACTGCGCTCGCCTCACGCGCACAGACTCGCAACCGTGAAACAAGCAAACAGGTGTTCTAGTTGCAACATTTCGTCATTCGTGATTTATATCACGCATGCACTTCGCCTCATTTCCAATACTAAATAAAATTGAGGGAGCGAGAGAGAGAGAGAGAGAGAGAACAATAAACAAATGAAATCAAGGCCATAAATTCTGCCACGTACAAAATCGCAACATTCGTTATTGAAGTTTTAAACGCGGTAAGATCATGACAGCGTAAAAAGAATAAACTAGTAAAATAGCATAAAGCCTCGCCAATTCGTTCTTAACTGTAATACGTCTTCCCGATTAATACCCAGGAATTTTGGACATTGCCCCCTTGGCAATCTGTTCAACACTTCGCCGCAACACACCAGCGCAACTCATTGGGCAACATAAAAAAGTATATTGCTTCAAAACATCGGTCATTTTTCAACGAGCTTCAAATAGCAACGCCAAGAGGGTACTTCCTTTCAATAACATACGAATTTGTGACACTTAGTAAGGTAAATGAATTTGTATATAGAGAACCAGGATTCACCAGAAAGAAAGGGAGAGAAACGGACAGCGAATTCAATGCAAAGAATGAAAAAAAAAATGACCAAGGAGATTTACAATGGGAAGAAAGAAAATAGAAGGGAAAATTTCTACGATTAACACAAAGGGCAGCGCCTTGCTATTCGAGGCTCGAGCTGGTCGCCTAAGCACAAAAACATACCGTAGTGAATATTCGCAACAAGGTGAGGCATATGTATGCTGCAGCGAAAATCCGGAGACCACTAAGCATATCCACATGGAATTCAATTGTATCCACCCAATGGGACCCGTAGGTAACGTACGCCTTCCAGAAACGCTTGGATTTAAAGTGAACAGAAGCACCAATCGGTCAGCAGTCGAGATAATAAGAGACGCTTCGTGTACTGGTGAAAAAAAAAAAAAGAAAGCAGGAAAGAGATTGATATGACCGGATACGTTACAGGCACAGGTAGTCGCACAAAGTAGATAAGGAAGTTTCGAGGAAGATAAAAAAAAGATGACGGAGATGCATACAAAAATGGTAAAATTAAATGCATGTATGGCATACCTGGTAAACTCAAGCAGGCTAGGTGACTGCTTGTCACCGCCTCTTTTCAATAGGAATGCCGATAATTAATCATCATCATCGTCGTCATCAACAACAACAACAAAGTGCTGTTTAGAACGACTGCCAAGAGACAGCCAAGAGATATGTTTATCAAAACATTAAAAACTGCAAGCATGAAAACCTTAAGCCCATAATCTAACTGTGATTGTTATTAACACTTAGGCACGTAGCGCGAAGTCAATTAAAAATATCCCGGATAAGTGCCACGGTGTGCATTAAGATATCGCAATACCAGCGGCACGTTTCATTCGAAAGCTTTTTTTTTTCTTTTTTTTTTACAATCCGGCTCACGTCTATCATAGTTTCTGTAAAGGCGTTATATATCTCGCATTTTCAATCCAATACTACGGGTGTGGATAAACATCGTAGAAACACCGAACAAAAAGAAAAGGACAAACAACCTTCTTCATCTCTGCTGACAGCAGCACTTTGCGACCGACAAGTAACAACGACCACATGTTTTGTGCTCTTTCTGCCTCCGAATAAAGTTAAAGGATCTAAACGAATGATCCATTTAGCTCAACCTCGATATTCAACCACGCGAAAGAAGTCAACAATCCGATAATAAGGATCAAAATGATGTGAGTTTTTCTTTAGTCTATATCGTTTCCCTTTTTTTCTTTCTCTACTGAGAACAACTGTTGTTACGAGCTGAGGGTACAGAGCGGAAAAAAATAATTACGCAAGGGACATAAAGCGCTCAAAATGGTGGAATGCATGGAGTGTTTCAGGACGCAATAATGGCTTTCCCATCGAATATGACGCCCTTAATTCAAAAATGAGAACTTCTGCAATTAATATGTCCTATTTACCTAAGTAATTGGCGCGCGAAAATGATCTTAGTGGCGCAAGAGGAGTAATGACCGAACACCGTAAGTCTGCATAGTATTCGTTTATCGTAACATGTTTTTTTTTTTTTCAGCTCGGCTTATGTTAGCAGGGAGATACCGTATAGTATGTAGCCTGCGAAGTTGCTGCGAGTTTCAAACTGTTGTCGACAGTAAGTGACTTGACGGAATTTAAAAGCCAGCCCAGTCTTGATCCTTTACAGTAAATTTCACAGCTGCTGTAATTAACTCCCTACTAATAAACAAGCCTTGCCCAGAGTCGAGCATCTTATTCACGCTATGCGAAGCCTAGAAAGACGGCGACAAGCTACTGACGAATTTTACAAGCAACTCGACAAGAGTAACAAAGTAGCGAAGCGTAAAGAAGCGTGATTAAGCCTAAGTAGACACAACTTGTCCCACAGCGCTGGGGCTGCTTTCCTAAGACCGCCTCAAAGAGACATCACAAATGTCTGAAGTGCGTGCGACCACACAATAAAAGAAAAAGAAGAAAGAGCGCAAAAAAATAATAAATAATGCTTTCGCTCTGTTCATTAATTTTGTCCCTCCGGGATTTCCCTCCCCCTCTACACACACACACTGGTCATTGTAAGTTTGTTGGGTTGTATTAAAACAGAACATTTTCAGTACGCGCCATACCCACAACGTTTTCTTTGAAAAAAAAAAAAAGGAAAACAGAAGGGGGGAGGCCGTTTGTCAAATGTAGCTTCCCCGCAATAAGACTACATATAAGGGGAAGCCCGCTTCACTGGCTACATTATTTTGACACGCGATTTCTTTATACCTTACATGCGCTCGCGTCAATGGTGGGCGGCAGCATTGTTACAATGGTCACTGAAATAAATAAATAAATAGCCTAAACGCCTCGCGACGGCGGGGGGCGCGTGGGAATGTTTGGTTGCGGCCGTCATTTTTTAATTCTCACGTCGCCAAATTCGGCGCAGAATTTCACCCCCTAACGTTGAGCAGGCTTCGGCACGTAACCTTTCGCAGGCCGAGACGGCTGATCGACGATCACGACGAAAGAGGAGGGGGAGGAAAAGGAGGAGCACTTCCCTACGAACTGCCTTCACGAACAAAAAAAAATTGCTCAGATGTGTATCCACGGCTCTTACGGTGGCGCTTTTGGGCCCGCACTCAGCAGATCATGCATGGGGAGCTAAACAGTTTCTTTTTTCCTTCCTTTCCTTCTTTCTTTGTTTCTTTTTTTTGGGGGAAGGGGGAGAGCCTACGAAATATATTACAATCACGTCACTACAGATGAATCATCTAGCCAAGCGGACCGTGTTCGCAAAAGCAAAGAAACAAACAAATGCAATTTTTAACGACTTAAACCGATTACATCAACCAACGTAGCGACATCAAGTTACGAGCCTCCCGGCACATGTTCATGTCGTACAGTTGAAGGGAATCGAAAAACGCTAGTTGCGTGCTTCTATATTTCGCAACGGCCACGTCGACCAAGATAAAGTGGCGTTAAATTGTTCGTTCTATTCACCCGATTACGAACGAGGCATCGCGAAGAACACGGCTCGCGCCCTTCAACGCCTCGTGTGACGTAGACGCGTATTGCGCAAAATAATAAAAAAAAAAAGATGAAGCAGCAGTCGTCATGCTTCTCCCTCTTCCCGCGAGCCGACATCGGTTGGCTCTTCGCGCGCAGCTCCCGATCGAACGCGTCGGTCACTCCATGGACGAGACAATACTAGTTCCCTATAGCAGCGTTCTAGCAGTATTCTACAGCATTATAGCAGTATATAGTAGTATTCTAGTACACCACATAGACGAGACAAACCGCTTGATCGTGTGGTATGCCGAAGATTCAGTTTACGCCGCGCCAGTTATACATGCATCGGGTGGTGCGTTGTACCGGCATGCCGCCCCGCGTATCGTTTGAAGCACCGGCGCCAACCAGCTCCAGCACGTCGCGCTACAACTTGCTATCGTTCGTTGTCAACTCATGGCTCTTTGAGCGAAGGTGCCGAATGTTTTGCAAATAATTGGACGCCGGCTATTTCGGCCCACCTGACCATTTTGAAAGCGTAGAAACACCGAAGTCAACGCGCGTAACGATTTCCTTTCAACTTTTCAATGCATAAAGATGTTCTGTAAAGTTTGTAACTAAGAAATTAAGTAATGTGAGCATAGCTTAATGAGCGAGCAGACTGGAATGCGTTGGCTGGTTTTCCTTGCAAATGATGTCTGCCTGGGCGATAATTTATATATATTGACGTACGTAATCCGGGTTAGTTTGTAGGCTTTCACGTCGACGCACGCACCAGTTTTCGCTAGCGCCGAAACATTACACGAGAACGTGGGGAGAAGGTGCACCATGTTCACGATAATCATATAAAAACATTATTAAATCATCGGATTTTTTTTTACGTGCCAAAACCACGATTGGACTATGAGGCACGCCGTAGTGGGGGACTACGGAATAATTTGGACCACCAGGGTTCCTTTAACGTGCACCTAAATCGATAAGTATGCGGTTGTTTGCGCGTTTCGCCCTAATCGAAATGCGGCCGCCGTGGCCGGGATTCGATCCCGCGACCTCGTGCTTAACATTTCAACATCACAGCCACTGTAAGCAACGGTAATCAGATAGCCCGGTATACCCAAAGAGTAAGCGTAATTTCCAACTGCAAAGAAATCGCGACGTTGATCCAGCCGCGAGACCTGACACGCACGAGGCGAAACGAGTGTAGCGTGGTGACGTAAAGCAGGACTGGGCAAATATACTTTGCAAATGTATTATGACACAAGTACAAGATACGAGCCGATAAGCATCTGAGATACAGACACTAAATACAAGCGGATTGATTTTATTCGATACGACACCTGATATATGTCTTAAGATACTTCGATACATTATTTAATTCCTCGTTATAACTCCAATATAGGGGCCGCTGCAAATTTATAGGTGCTTACTTGAAAATTGATCTCATCTCCCGCCAGCAGCCTCGTTCCTTCAAAATTTCCCTTACTGGCACGCCAGAATTTCTTTCTTTTTAACTGTTCCGCACACGAGGCTGCAGTGCGTAATCTGCATATTACTGCATATACTTGCCAACTCTTTTTGTATGTGTGTGTGTGTGTGCGTGCGTGTGCGTGTGTGTGTGTGTGTGTGTGTGTGTGTGTGTGTGTGTGTGTGTGTGTGTGTGTGTGTGTGTGTGTGTGTGTGTGTTTGTGTGTGAAAGCTTACCACTTTGCTCTCGTTCTTACGATTTTCCTAACTTTGCGTCTACCTTAACGAAAAATATTTTTTTTCGGCGAAAATATCTGCTAGTCCATCTTCCAACCTTATGTGGGAAGTCTTCTGATGGTGAAAGGACGCTAGAGGGGTACATGCTGGGACCAAGCTTATTCAGACACGTGGAGGGAGGGAGACAACATCAGCAACAGCTAAAAAAAGTCAATGTGATCTAAATGCAATATGTTCCTTGTCAATCTTCGCTGTTCTTAGTCTGCTGTTGCCTATAAGTTCAGAGCAAGCTTTACAGAAAGAAAACAGCAGAAATATGTGCAAAATGTCTGCGGAACTGTTAGTTGGCCCGGCAATGTATATCACGACACGTGTTCAGAACGTATTTCCCGAAAATGGTTCTAAGCCCAAACTTTCCAACAATTATTTAAAATCAAATTAAGAAGGTACGTCTCTATGATAACTGGCTTGACTCCCATTCTGCAGTTGCAACATTCCACCTAGTGTCTACAAATAAAAAAACTTGTATAGTATTATTATTATTATTATTATTATTATTATTATTATTATTATTATTACTACTGGTGCCAGGCAGAATCCCGTTTTTCTCGATCGTGTCTGCTTATAAAAAAGATCAGTTATCATCGAAGTGTCCTCTCTCAAGGATGATGCCGTCAACTGCTTACTCCAGCCGTGACTCTGTGTGTTTTTGCAGATATTGCTTAGTGTATATCTTGTACCTTGCGACATGACGAATCTAAAATGCAGATACTGATATCCGTTTTGACGAACGTATCATGATGTAGATGCAAGACACCCAAGCAGTATGTTAAGGTACTATTTACGACGCATGTATCTCCGAAACTGCCCAGCCCTGCCAGAAAGGACCTCCCGGTAAACAAAGCTCTGCCATTCGCATATTCAAATAAAGGGTTTTGCTTCCACAGGTACATACATTTCAACCAAAATTGCAGAATTGCCGGTGAGGAAAAACTGATTTCATTCATTGATTGGTTAGTGGGATTTAACGTCCCAAAGGAACACTCGTGCTACAAGTGGGGCCACAGTGAAGAACAGCGCATTATTTTGACAACATTCAGGGTTCTTCAAACGCAAACCTAAATCTATATGCACACGAGCATATTTTAAAGCGAAAGCTTTGCTGGCCGCGTCGAGCCGAGTTTCGCCGTTGCCAATAATTTGACCTTCATTTGACCGCAGCCGCGCCGTAGCCTTGGTAACGCACCACGTGACTCGCCGCGCCGAGCTCCGCCGCCGGCTTGGCGCATGCGCTCTCCGCAGCTGGGTCGCCGCCTGACCACGTGACTCGCCGCCTGCCTGACTAAGAGGAGCGCCGCGCTCGGCCAGTCAGTGCGAGCTTGGCCATGGATGACAGCGAGGCCGGGACGTCTTGTCCGAGCGTGGTGCGGGAGCTGGAGGCTTTGAGCCGTCGTCGCAAGCGGCGTGTGACCACCTCGCGGATATCGTCCGGCGAGCTGCTTGACTGAATAGGGTCCGGAATGCAACAGGCGTCGCACCGTCGAGATCAACGCAGCCAACGCGTTCGAGCCCTCTCCGTTTGTGTTTTCGACGCTGCGCATGTTCGCGGCGTCTCCTTGCATGTCTAGCGCTTGCGCTTTCCCTGTGGCGCAACAGGCGCCGCAGCGTCGAACAATGCGTGTCTACCCGCGCCTAACCACAGCTACGTCTACCCACCGACCTAGGCACAGCCGTCATACCTGGCTTAACGACGATTGTATACCTAAGTATAATAATTACAGCTAAATCAAAGGTTAATCAAGTGGAACCAAGACTTAACCAGGCTAAACCAAGCTTTCGTTTTGCATCTCCAGGGTTCGCTGAGCTAAGCTGCAGCCAATTTTTTTTTTAATTGCGGCCACCGCGGGCGGGAATCGAGCCCTCAACCTCGTGCTCGACAGCAGAACCTCATACCGACTGGGGCACCACTGCGGGCAGAGAGAGGGAGAGAGAGTTACTCTCGGAGAAGGTATATATATGCGTCAGTATATACAGCCAACGCGACAGCGGTGCGAGGCACCACTTCAACCGCGTGCATTTTGTCTCCCATTTCGGTCGCGTGCGTGCGTAGACGCCTGCACTATCGAAGCTCATCCCTAGAGCGACGTCTGCACGCACATCGCGCAGGTATATTCGAACGCGCGCAAAAAAAAAAAAAAGACGAGGGAGTACCGGTGGTGCGAGTCGAGTAATAGCAAAAAAGATTGCTCCAAAAACGGTGGGCGCGGCACGTCAGATCGACGGAGAAGAGGGGGGGCATTAAGGAGAAATCGGAGGAAAAAAAAAAAAAAGAGACGGAATGGGCGCCCGCCGACGCGCGGTCCGCCGATCTCTTTTCCGCGGTGCACTTCCCTTCTCTCTCTCTCTCTCTCTCTCTCTCTCTCTCTCTCTCTCTCTCTCTACGTATTTTGTGTCGAGCCGCACAGACAGCAAGCTGCGCTCCATTAAGGCGCGCGCACGAGAGGTCTCGCTGAGGGGGCAAATTGCAAGTGTGGGGAGGGCAGGAGGCTGCGCGCTCGGACCATCTGTCTGCGTCCCACCCCCCCCTTGCTTCCTTTCTTTCCCGCAACCCCTTTCTTGCCCGTCGATATACTGCAGCACGACCGCCTTCGGAGAAAGAGAGAGAAAACGAAAACCCGAAAACGCACGTACACGGCAGCACGCGCGCGCGCACGCCACGGCAATCGACAGCGCAGTTCTCCGATAACTGAGCTTCGGCAGCCCCCCCCCCCACCCCCCCTCGTTCCCCAACTCTGCTCGGAACTATGCCGAGGCTGCTCGAGACGACGTGGCGCAATCGGGGTACACACGCAGACTGGGCGCCTTTCGGCCCAATAGTCGAACGGAAAGAAACGTGCGACGAAACAGGGAGTTTCGGGAGAGGGTTCCGGGAGAGCGACGCCAGCGCACAGCCCGGTTCTTAACAGGGGCTTGACGCATCGAGAGGCGTATCGGAATCGTCTTGGCGGACCGTTGCACGCAGCGTTTCTCTCCCCGCCGCAAAGCTTACTACGAAAATTACCACGCTCGCGGACAGCTCTCTGCCGTAGTGGAACGGACGCTACGTAGTTTTCAGAGCTCGCTAGGTTATAAGAGCACCATTGAAAAAAAAAAGGAAGAATCATCCCACATTCTCATCCGCGCTAGTCTTCACAGGGGAAGGGAAAACATAAACGTTGGATCCACGGTATTTTATTTTGTTGCTCACTGCACTCAGAAAACCAAAAGACACTGGTATTCATCGGACGGAAACAGGCACTGGCTGCACAGCAGTGCACGCGAAAGTCTAGTCTGTTCCGAAATGCGTCTGCACGTATCCGCGCAGCCCTTTTAAAGCGGGCTTCTCCGCAGCATGACTCCTAGTCAGGAGAAGCCCGCCTCGGCGGTTACACCTTCGAGGCAGCGCGAATGCCGGAAGCTACAATTCACGGCAAACGTTGCATCAGCGTCGCTTTAAAAGAATGTCAGAACAGTAATCGAATTGAAATACAATGGCTGTGGACTTAAAGGGCTGTGCCGTTTGCTGTCGACCTATTTGAACGCGTCGCTTCCTGCGCTATCTTTTACAGAGAGAGTAGTCAGGCACCTTACGCACAGCTTTCCGTGAATTTAGAGCCTCGCTTATCCTGAAGTTAGCCTTTGAACATGAAGTTAGCCTCATCCGGGGGACGGTTATCGCTCTCTAAACGACGCTGCGTGACGCAGCGGATAATTTGTAAGGTCGCAAAGCCCTCTTATCACCATGGCTATCACTCGCACCGCTGCTGCGTTGTACAATATAAGCAATGTCAACAACAACAACAACAACAACAACAACAACAATAATAATAATAATAATAAAGATTGTAGCGCACAGCCTCACTTCCGCTTGTCCATGGCAGCCAAAAATCTCGGGAAGAGCCGCGAAATGTGTTTGCTCAGGCATTTCCTTCTTGCCGGCTTGCCATTGCCACAAACCTACATTCTAGCTGTTTTGTGTCGCTAACGAATACCTCTCCATACTTGCGTTCTCATTTTCTCGCCGGCCCGACGATATGCAAGCTATTTTTTCCCCTCTAAACACCTACGCCCTTCCTCATTTATGGGCAGTACACCCAGAGCGGCCGCGTAGAAAACTGCCGTGTCTTGCACCACACCGGAAGTGTCGTCGGTTTCCACCTTCGATTACTCTGTTTTCTTTCTAAACTTTCGCTTGAACCCTGTAATGCCCAAACACAGTTCCACATCAATGAAAAATTCGAACAACTTCCGACTCTTGATTTCTGGCAACGGAGTATACGTTCGTAGAAAAAACAAACAAAACCAAGACGTTATTCGATCTAAAACTTAACTAGCACAGTAATTATTTACTTAGTAATTGCTCCGCTGAAAGATGTGCACAACAGAAAACTTGCCCCAGCGTATCAAAAAGGCTACCACAAGCCGTGAGTTTGAAGCTTCCGGTGTTTCAATCAGAATACTGGGGCACGAAAACAACGTAACGCATACATGATACGCATGCGCATTGCAGCGAGTAAACCGGCACAAAGTTTTAGTTCAGCGACACACTCTCTCTCTCTCCGCTCACGTGCTCCCACCGTTCAGCAAAACCTTCGCCATCTTACTTCTTTTCTCCGACGCGACGAAGTGTCAACGCATCAAAGGTGTCACTGCCCGCGACAGCAACGAATGCCACCGTCGCATCGGTCACTGCACCGCGGCCCGGGACGTGACCGGCCGAGCACGCTGGCTTTCCTTCCCCCGGCTAGACAAAAAAAAAACAACAACAACAACAGAAGAAGGCAAAAACCACAGAAGAGCGTCTCTATCAAGAAAAGCGCCACCGACACATTGCCACCAGGAAGACGACTCGCACCTCCCGCAGAGGCACAAGCCGCGCGTGGCAATGCGAAACTCTCTGCCAGGTCAACGGTCGTCGCCCGCGCCTATGCGACAAGACGAGGACAACGAGAAAGTTAAAGAAAAAAAAGAAAGGGAAAAGCGGCGAAGAGGAAAGTGCAGCGTCTTCTTCTTCTACGTCAGCGGGCGCGTCCTTTGCCCTTTCGGAGTGCGGGCCGCGCGGCGCACGGCGAAAGGGCACGCGGTCAGTGTGCCGCCGGAGGAGAGCGGCCGCGCCCTCCTCCTCCTCTTCTTTCTCCTCCCCCACATCCTCCTCTTCCGGGCGAGGAGAAGCGCGACCGCCGGCAGGCAGGCGCTCCGGGACTCTGTCGACGAGGCAGTCTCGAATCACGCAGGCCCCGCGCCCTCCTCCCCAATCCTCTTCCTCTTCACCCACCTCTTCCTCCTCCTCTTCCGGGCGAGGAGAAACGCGACCGCCGGCAGGCAGGCGCTCCGGGACTCTCTCGACGAGGCAGTCTCGAATCCCGGAGGCCGCAGTGAAAATGCGCGCGCGCGGAGTTTCCTGATAAAATTTGCTAGTCGAGGCGAGTGCAATCACTCAACCGCACTATTGCCACTGCGGCGTGAAAATATTATAACTAGATATAGTAAAGTGCAGACAGAATGGAATGCAGTCACCGACCGCGTAAAAAAAAAAAATGCAAGGACGGCATTTAGGAATCCGTAGGGGTTCGCGGAACGCCCGCTTTACATTTTTCTGACATGGTCGGTGACTGCGTGGCAGCATCTTATTCTAACGTGCTTCCTGGCCAGACGGATTTCCGTCGAACGCTTGACTATATAGTATAGCCTACTAGTCTGGTACTTAAATATTGCAGTTTGGTATAGTTGAATGACTGCGGTCGCATATATATATATATATATATATATATATATTTATATATATATATATATATATATATACACACGCACACGCACAACAGCCGACGAATACGCCCCCACGCGCCATTCTCTATTCACCGTACTGTCGGCGGCCCACTACGGAGAACCGTAAGTGGCGTCACTAAGCCGTTTACAGACTACAGCGAGGCAAGGCCGAACTAGCGCAGAACGCGCAGCGAGAGAACCGTCTTAAAACGTCGCTGCTGGTCGCCGCGCGGCATTCCTGGCCGATTAATTTTAACGCGAGCGCGCGGAATATCTTCCAGCGGGTCGAGCAGTCCGGTTGGGATAGGTAGAGGGAGGGAGAGAGGAACGGGCGAAGCGGACGCAGGGGTTGACAGCGAGGCACGAAACGGATTAGGCGCGGCCCCTCTTTCTAAACAGCATTTCGGCCGGCGGCCAATTTCTGCCCCCCTCGGCGGCGTACCGACGGAGCATCTCTAAGGTCAACGGGGTAAACACAGAAAAATTAAAGGGAGAGAGAGAAAGATGATAAAAATACACATAGAGTGGAAAGCAAAACTGGAAAAGAAAAAAATATAAAGCAAGCCTGGAACGTCATCCCCTAGGCTCTTCCTACGCGGATTTTTTTTTTTCTTGGTACACGTTTTGAGTCCCAAAATTAAAGCTGGCCCACTTCACCGAGAAATGCGGCTCGCTTAATCGAGGCGCACAGCGAAGACGTCCGCACCGGGCGAGACGGGTAGAGTGGTCGCCGAATGACGTCGAGATGGACTCTCTCGATTAATATCGACTAAACACGTGGTTGTCCAAAACACGCACACTGGGAACGCGGTTGGCACAACACGTGGGCTTTGAAGCGACACTAAAAAGAGAAACACTAGACCAGTTCGCACTGGTAAAACTATTCTTCCGGAATTTTCGCCCATTCCGTTGCAAAGGTCGATTACTAGAAAAAAAAATCAAGACCAGCCTTTCTTCTTTTTTTTTTAAATTTGACACCGTAACCCAAAGCCACTTAGATAGCACGAGACCTGTACACTCTGATTTATGATGATATGCTAATAGGGCCAACTGCCACAGAATCTAAAGACAACGCTGCCGACTATAAGCGGCGGTGATTTCGACGTCACCGCCTTTGTAACGCTGGGCTTGGCATAAAAAGTCTGGGCCCCATTAGCATGACGTCATAATGCAGAGTGTACAGGCCTTGTGATATCGAGGCTGCGTTGCGCGTAACACCGGTGTCGGTACGTATACGTACCGACACTGGGGTCACCGACAGCTGCCTTATGACGTCAGGCTTATAAACCTGACGTCAGGGATTCCAATGAGGTGTTCTTTTTTCTGATATTTTGAGTAGTTGTGGCGCAATAAAGTTCAGTATCTGGCCCTTTCAGAACGCAATGCAGTCAATCCCTACCGAAAAAAAAAAAAAATACCTACGCCCGGACAGGCTCCATGAAAACCAATCTCCAATTGCCCCTGTCTCGCGCTAGCCGATTCCAACTTGCGTCCGCAAATTTCCTAATTTCCTCGCTTCCCCGATTTTCTGCAGTCCTCAACTGCGCGTCCCTGCCCTCGGCACTCAATGTGAAACTCTGATAGACAACCTGTTATCTGCCTTACGCACTGCATGGCCTTCCCAACTACAATTCTTCCTCTTGATGTAATCTAGAACACACGAGTTTGCACTCTAATGCCCACCGCCGTCTTCCTGTCCTTTTATACGTTACGAGTGACATTCGTCGTTCCATCGCTCGCTGCGGAGTCCTAAGCTTCTCAAGTTTCTTTGTTAACCTCCAAGTTTCTGTCCCATACTTTAGTGCCGGTAGAATGCAACGACTATGCACTTTTCGAGAATAGCGATAAGTAAGCTCCCGGTTATAACTTGGTAACGGCCGCCGTACTCGCCGCAGTCAATCTTTATTCTTCCGCAGATTTCCTGCTCGTGATCAAAGTACCCCGTGAGTGATTGGCCTGGACAGATAAACGCACCCTTGCACAGATTCCGGAGGCTGACTGCCAATCATCTTTCTCGTCCTCTGATGGCTGCAGGCTTATTGTACCTTACCTTTGTCTTCCACACGCTCACATGAAACCTTATTCTTACAATCTGTCGGCTTAACTCCTCAATCATTTGTTTATTCCAAATCCCCAGTTGCACATTTTTACATGAGCATCCATCCGTCAGTAAATTTGGCGTGTTCGATATCGGGAATAATTCGCTTTATTCGGGCTCGACTTTCGACGCGAACAATCGTATCAATATAACCCTAAGAATCTGGTATTTTACGATAAAGAAATCGCTAAGTTGGCAGGTACGCCATCGGTATGCGGCCGCTGTGGTAGGGATTCGAACCTCGCTCTGGGCAGCAGAATGCACTGTTGTTCATCCAGCGTTGCAAACCGCATCTATACATGTATGAACAAGCCAAAGAGACAGTCGTCATCCCTGGAATAGACGTGAACTTCGAAAACCTCGCATATGCCTCAACATGGCCTCTGTAAACTCCAGCCAGCCAGCACTGCCAGCGCCCGCCTCCAGGCCACGCCCAGAGTTTCCCCCCCAAAAAAACTCACCAGAGGCGCTAGTGTCTACGGGCAGGTTGCAAGCATGGCACTAATTCAGCCAGCGTGGGAATGATGCGCATTATGTCCACGTGCCTTGCAAACTTCGTACTTCCCACTTCAAACGGCTTCGTGACAGTGCAAATCGACTTGCCACGTTATATACAAAGGCAACAATCCACACCGATTACGCTTGCGGGTCGACGACGACTGCCCTGCTACGTTCAGGAAACTACGAGTAATTCCGAGATTTTTAAATATAGAAGCGCGTACTACGCAATGGCGCAAGAACGTTTGAAGCCGCAAGCACGTACGAAGATTACACAAATCCATGCATATACATGCCCATCGTTCTCATATATGGTATCGCTCAACTGCCGCAGCGCCGCTGTGATTTTTTTCTTTTTTAAAGGAAACTCTACGAAGCCCCGGAGCCTTGAAATTTTAAGCTAAGCCTAAAATTTCGCGCCGACGCTCGCCGCTCAACTCGGCGATGCGAGCTGGGCCCACGGCTTGCCATGCAGGCGCCAGCTCGGGCCGACACCTGAAATATTCACCCCAATCAGCCTAACCTCCCCCCCCCCCCCCAACCGGCGTGTTATCTTTCAGGTCGGTCGCTTTCCGAGACCGGAGGCCCTGCCGAGGCACGGGCCCAGCCAGGGAGGGGTCATAAACTTTTCACGGGCAGTTTGGGAAGGGCGCCCATGGCGGTGTATTATACAGGGAGGATAAGGCACAGAAACCGTCGACGACGTTGGACGCGTGCCGACTGCATGCACCCGTACATCGGAGCTGCACTGGCCGAGTGCATTTTTCTTTTGTTTCTTTTCTTTCCTTGTTTCTTTTTTTTTTACTTCGTCGTCTTCTTGTTCCGCTAATACCGCAACGCGAAACGTCATCGTGAATATTCACGAGTTGATTACGCGGGGTTCCCAAGAGCGCGAAGCGAAATCGCGGTGCGCCGGCGTTTGAATGAGAACTGCCTTACATAAGAACAAAAAATCAATAATAGTGAGAATAAAAACAGGAAAAACGACTGTAGAGAGAAGAGTGAAGTGGTAAAGACAATTCCAGAGCAAGTTGATGGAATATACAACGCAATGCGAAAAGGACGGTACATGAAGTGAAACCCAGAAAAAAAAATTGCTGGCTCCTCCGTAATCGAGAGCAGATGTAAGCAGGAAATGGCAACCGGGAAAGCAGATTGGTTGGAGATCCTACTAGCCACAGTATTAAAGTTGGTGTACTGCACGTTCGCAACAGCACACCCCACCACAACGCGCCACGCCATACTGCGCACTGGTCCATATGGACGCTGCCTAGCTAGAAGAAAACCGTATGCAGGCGGCACGACAGGCAGCGAAATACGCCAGGGAGACAGAGCGCACTGCCGAGCCAGAAGAAAAGCGCCTGAAGGAAGCACCACGCAGTGTGGCGCCATCTCTCGAGGCGATGCAAAACCCGCGCCGCAGAACTCACGGACCGCTGGCGTTCAGCGCTCAGCGCCAAGAGATGACAATGAAGTCCTGCCTTTTGAACGTCGCCCTATTGGTAATGACAAATAAAAACTTCAGCGTACTAAAAGTTAACAGCTTAAGTGATATAGTGAACAAACATTAGGAAGAACTCGGAAGCAATATTTTTGTAACTAGTTCGGGCAGTAACTAGCGTACGTAATGCGGTCCTGTACAAAGCGTTGGAGGACAGGGACCGAATGTTTTTAAAGTTTGGATTGGTTGCCCGTATGATCTCATTTTGTTCTTGCAACTTGCCCGGATAACGGCTCTGGCTTCTTGCTCAAGGTCACCTGAAGATGACCGATAACAGGAGCTAGAAGCAAAAAACGACGCTCTTTTTGTAGTATATCGCGTGATTGTGCGAGAGAGTTTCCTCAGTTTGCTGTTAGCGCTACCCGTGCGGGGCTTCGCTCTAGAATTCTGAATGCTAGAATTCTATAACTCTGAATGCGAAATTTAAAGCATATATCTGAATAGCGTCCCGCACGGGAAGCGCGCTATCACGCTATTGGCGGCGAGGAGTTACGGAGTCGCCATCTATCGGAAGCGCCTCGCTGGCGTAGTATGAGGGATCACGCGGCGCGCTCCTCATAGGTTTTGCTCTCAGCGCTCACTGAAAACACCACGCGGGAGCTCCCCCGGACATTTCTGTAAGTACTTTCGAAACTAGAGAAGTTTTTTACTGTCTAAATAATAATCTTGGGCAAACTGAAAGCACAGAATCGTTTACAGACGCTACCTCTTTACCGAATACGTACAGTGAACGCCACTGCGCGCGGTCGCCGCGATGAAGTCTCCCGAACCGGCTTCTTGTGTGAAAGGTACGTAAACGCTGAGAGCAAACTATGTGAAATATGTTTTTATAGTGTTTGCATAACTGAATGGAGCATAATAGAATAAAGCCTCAATGCAGCGATTGCACAGATTCGCAACGACCGACTGCACGTCTGCATGCTTGTACGCGCACTGTTTCGCTTTCGCCGCGTGCGCGTTTTCGCACCATGTCATGAGCTTTAGGCCGCAGAATATGAGCATTTGACAGTATACAAGCAATCATTGTTGCGTGGGCGCTATCCGAGCTGTTCAAAAATAATTTCATCGTAGAGACTTCGACGCCTAAGGGGACTGTGATGTGCCGTCGCGACCATTCAATCTGTTTTTTCTTCTTCTAAATTCTTGGACGTTTCAATATTATTTCTCGAGTTGCGTCGCACTGTATGTTTATCGGTGTTCTCAGCGTGCGATTTCCCACTGCTTCTTTTTTGTAATACAGTGCATTAATTCATAACACAAACATGACCATATGCCATGCTTTCTTTTAATGTGCTTCTTACCGCTCCCTTTCCACTCCAGTGAAGTTGCCAGTATCTATAGCATCGACAAGCTCATAGAGCAAACCGTCATGACATTAGTCTGGCAGCGGACTCGGGCGAGCGTCTCAGTGCGCGGTTTCCGAACGTCGCAGACCCGGCGCCGTAGCAGAAACCTTCCTCGCGTCTGTTCTTGCTGCATACCCGAGTTGTAGCCGATGACTGTTTGCCGGTTTTATGTTTCGCGAGCCAAGCTTCACGCAGCTTCTTGTCCTGCGGCTATGTGTGAATAAGGCTGACACCGGGCTCCGTTGCGTACGTCCGGCACTGCGGCAGCGAGCAGTAGCCTACCATGTTGCGCGCCTTCAAAGGCAGCTACTACCTATTGTAGTGTTTTCAAGCGTTGTAACGGAAACACTCGAAGCGGGAAAATCTCGCCACTAAATGAAGACCGCAGCGTACGAGGGAATTTAAACTCTCGTTTTCAGCTCGCTTCGGCGCTCCCGAAGCAGCCGACGCGGCCGCTTTGTCCACGTGATCCCTCATAGCACGTCACGCCGACGGTGGCGCCAGATTTTCCAGTGGTCGAGCTCAAGGCCAATACTAAAACTCGCTTTCCTGCATAGTTCCTTTGCGGAACGGCAACGCTATTTCCCTCAACCTCGTAATTACGCTAATGCTAAACTAAAACTTTCTCATGTCGTTTGCGGACGCTATACATAGACCCTTTCATTGCTTACAAACATAGGCCCTGGACGGCTTCCGGTTTTGCTCATTGACGTCGCTCGCTAAATTTAGCGAACAAGAACGGCATTCGCTCCGGCATCGAGTAGCTGGGGAATATGTTAAAATCTGGGCCCACCGATTTTCGACGCTTTCCCTCTGTACATAACGACAACTTTAGGAGTGAATGTCGCCCATAAGTTACGCGAAAATTTTACGTATTAGTCTTGAGCCGTAATGCGCATGTCTTTTATCTCAAAACTTAAGAATAGACTTTCCGCGCAGCGAAACAATTTAGAAATGCGCTTTGTGTTCCGGCGCAGAGACTGGTAAGACCCGTGACCGTAACTTTCTTGGAGTCGCACTCTCGCTGCTGTTATCTAGCAGTGAAGCTCGCCTCCCGACAGCGTGGAAACGCGACTTTTCAATTTCTCCCATCTCCTCTAATAATAAACTCCAGATCTGAAAAAAAAAGATAATTGCGGGAAAATGCTTTTTGTCGTGCACCTTCCAGTGCACGACAAACGGTGAGGGGCCCTTTAGCCCTACGTCTGAGCGCGATTCATGTAGCCGAAAGGCCGGCGTACTTCAAACACGGACACAAAACAAAGGAACGAAAAGCGCAGTAACAAGAGTCTCTCAGATCTTCAGGACCAACTTTGGGCCATCCAGCAAGCCCGCGAAGCTACCGAGAGACAGGGTCTCTCAGCTACCCCCGCCGCGGCCTAGACCCTGGCCGTCAATTGCAGGATAATTAGTAGAGTTGTCACACACACAGAAGAGTCTGTGCCAATTTTTTCGGCATTCAGTCGGTCTACACGCAGTACTGTTTTCAACACGCCTGTGGCCTATGCCACCCGAAAAGTGCACTTTTTCCTTAGTGAAGGAAACGGTTGCGCCCTCTGCTGTCAATAAATAAATAAATAAATAATGAAGCCAGCAGCCGACTCGGCAGCCCGTAATGGAATGCCAAGATATTCACCCAGCGAGACCCGTAGGGACTGTCCGTCTTCCAGAAGCGTTGGGATTCAAAGAATACGGAAGGATAAGCTCGTCAACAGTCGAGGTAAGAGACGTTCAGAGTATTGGTAGAAAAAAAAAAGAAAAGAGCGAAGAGACTGATAGAACCGGAGTCATTGCAACTGTAAGTAACGGCACAATGTAGTGATAGAGGTTGCAAATACGAAAGTTAAGATCGAGATCAGATAGGCGAAACGCTAGACGACGATAGGTGTAGTAAAGCCTAATTAAACCAAGCAGACTAGGTGGTCATTTGCCTTCGGCCTGTTTCAAAGGGGGGTGCCAATAAACATCAGCGTCATCATTATATCAAAGTGAAACAGCTGTACTGTGTCTTTTCCGAGGCCGACGCATGGCCCATGAAAGACGGCGTCCGTTTGCATGCACTGAGGGAATTGCTTTAATTCGTTTCTTTCTTTTTCCTTTCTTTTTTTTCTGACGCTCGCATCAGCCACGGTTCCCAAGAAAAGACGATGCGACCTCTTAAACGGTCGAGCCGAAGTTTAGAACGTCCTTCGGCGTGACTGTATCGTATACATCTCCCTCTAGCCAGCTGTAGATTGGGATTCTGAGCCGATCAAATAGGGTGCATGTAGCCGTCCTGCGAGCCAATCAAGAAATAACAAGATGAAAATTTGACACACATTTGCTAACGTTTCTTTTATCGACAAAAGCGCCAGACACGAAACTTTTCCATCGGCATGGGCGGCATATTTTATGCCCCCCGCAGGTCGCAGAATTTTCCCAGCGATATCCGATGACCTCTCTCTTGCAAGTAGAAATTGTAAGCGATGGGATTAGAAGAGGTTGGAGGAATATTTTTCGGTATCATCGTACATATATTACTTTGCAATTTACCAGTATTCCAGAATTCGAAGATTTCGGAGTGTTTTCTCGCAATCGGGCCCTTCAGGCACAGAAGACGTCCTGGAAAACTTGCTAGGTTAAGTATTCGATTCCTTCAGTATGCAATGCAGCGCTTCTCTTTTTTTTTTCTTTACCGATAAGCAAGTAGTCAGACCTGCGTGACGTCAAAATTTCTGACGTTATGGCGAACTAGTGCGGGAAACCTAACTCTTCGCCACTCATCTTTCTGCTTTTGTTTCCAGCTAACCAAGCTTGCTTCTAGTAGCAGTGCCCTTTCTTTGCAATTGCAAAAACATATTTCGCTAATGCGGCTTGATATTCCTCTTTACAGAGTCCATTCAATAAACACCCATGCTTGACTTCACTGATTGATTGACACCCGTTCGCGTTAGAATCGTCACGCGCAAGCGCGTCATTGAACATGAGAACTCTCCCTGGCAGCTGCGTTTCCACGTTTTGCAGTAGAGCCCCTTCGTCGACGAATGAAAAACTTGAGCAAAAAACCCCGAAGCTGCCTATGTAAGTAAGCGACTAGCTTCCTGACCCCGCCAAATTATCCACGCAACTTTGTAGATCACTGAAATTCATCTGTCGAACCAGCAAGACTACGAGGATGTCATGCTTAAAACTTTAACGGAGTTCCGACGAAGGCAAATAATTCCTGCGGGTCGATCAAAGATGCCATCTTTGTTCGAATTTGCAGTTTTCTTTGTTTGTGCTTTAGATGCTATCAAAGCGCACAACTTCCGCTGCACCGCCTGTGGGTGTTTCTTTTCTTTTTTTTTTTTGCTACTGCGGAAAACAAACAATGCGTCTTTCTGTACCTGGTGCTACGCGAACGCTGACAATGTTGCAGACTGGATTCTACACGGAACGCTATCGTCCTCGTTACCCGGCGACGAAACACGTGACACGCACGCACCAATCGGAGAGGCCCCTGCAAGGGTGCGACGCCTCCTGGCGGCCCCTCGCGAAGCAACGCGGTCAGACCGCCACACACACGCATTCGAGCAGATACAAAAAAACGCCGTCTGGCTCCATTCCTTCCCCTACAAAAAAAAAAAAAATGAAAACTCGCTTTCCCTCTTCTACTTTTTGTTTTACTTTTTTTGCACAGCACAGAAAAGGACGCAGCCAGTTGCACGTGCCGCACAAGCTCAGACAGGGCGCCATTGCAATGACGGTGAGAAAGAAAAAAAAAACAGAGATAAAGCCAAGAAATAGCTGCGTCGGTGCAAGGTACTTTCCGGGCCCCCTCTAAATATGCAATGCGTCGAGCATGAACGTGGCTCAAGCCCGAGAGCAACGGCAATGCCACTCCGCCGCATCACACGGACGTCGAAGGGACGAGGTGAACGTGACGGAGAAGCGAGTTTTTGCCCGCGCGGCGGTCATCCACCGACGATCACGGGGCCGCCAAGAGGTTCGACAACAATCGAACGGCTGATGTGGCAATCGAGAGCGTCCGCAAGTCGCACACTGTCGACTGCATTTCTATAGATGATCCGGGAACGCTAAAAAGAAAAGTCGCGAAAGGAAGCGTTCCAACTGTTTCTGGAATAGCTGCACAGTGAGTTACGCCTGATGAGCTGCAGACAGATTTTGGCTTTGCTCGGCTTGGAAATGAATGGTGCATAAAAGACACTTCTGCAGGAAATAGCAAAAACAAAAAGCGTACGTGTTACCACATATTTTTAATCGTATTTATCGTGCACTATCGTATGTATTATCGTAGTATGATTATGGCAGTTGTTGGCTTCACTCGAATGAGCAATTTCCAGCATAGAGCTACATAACCACGATCTAGCTACAGACAAAACAAAACAAGTAAACAAACAATTGTAAGGAATTCAACAACAGTTTCGCCGTGCTTTACGCTAACCGTTGCATTGCTTTGGTCTCATTAGCAAAAGCATGACCTTTGAGATTAGGTTATGTTGCCCAGAGAGAGTCGTTGCTGAGCACGCTTTGCACTGCACTGTAAGTTCTGTTGAAGCTGTCAAGTGCGGCCCCAGCTAATAATAATAATAATAATAATAATAATAATAATAATAATAATTTTGCTTATGATCATGCAGCTAAAGCCTTCAGAAATAATGAAGTGGTGCCCAAAAAAGTCACAGAACGATGTGATACCTACTTGCCCCAGTTGAAGCCTTATTGACAGGCGAACCGTTGATGGCGATACCAAATTATTAGACATAACAAGCAAGGTTAATCAGCTGTATAAACTGTTGTAAACATTCGCTCACTGACTAAACTACGAATACATCTCACTCACAAAACACGAATACATCTCACTCGATGACCGCGGTCACTCGCTGTAAGAACGGTGGTGTGATGAAGAGCGGCGGCAGCGGGAAGCCAATTCCCTTTCGCGCTGCCTCTCGCTTCAACGCGAACTAGGCGCGCGGGAACACAGCACAGACGAAGCCATCGGCTATCTCAGGTCGGCTAGCCTTCGAACCCAGCGCAGATCGCCTCCAAGATAGGACACGCGTGGCCACGCTCAGCCACCGCAGCTAGAGTAGAAGAGATGTGCACTAACCTTTCCCATTCCCCTCCTAGCACGCACACATATCCGCCCCCCCCCCCCCCTTGCGCGCGTAAGAACACACCGCCGCATCAAGCCTCAATCCTTCTCGGCTCACCTTTGCAAGCTTTCGCTAGCCCCTACAGCATACTGCGCTCGGCCGCGATGCTATCGAACTTGAAAGTTATATGGAACATCACGGCGACGGCGACGACGGAAATTCGCCTCGAGTGCCCATATAATTGCTATCGCAATAAAAGCATCGCCCCAGAGACAGGTTCCCGTGGGAAACAGAAACAGATATGGAAGGCCGTCGTTTAGCTAACTGCGAGCACTAGAAACGATTGCAGGAGCCCAAAACACGTCATGGTCAGCCGGTTTCAAACATTTAGCGAGCGTGTGCGTGCGTGCGCACGACTGTCTTTTATGCTATAGATACAATTCAGTGTGCTACAGACGTTTCCAAGCCAAACAAAACTTGGCTTGGTTTGATCAGAGTGAAGAGTGATGATTATAGGGAACACTGGGACACTTGCACGCGTGCAAAAGTATTTCAGCGCGGCGCCGTGCAATGACGGACAACGCCAACCGCCATTGTGCCGCAGAGGTGTACGGCAGCAACAATGCTGGTACCAACATCTGGTGACGCGGCGACTAACCGCAGGGCCCGCAAAACTGATATTGCAGTGACTTAAATATTCTACTTCAGTGCTGGTGTAAAACATTGTTGGCGACATAGTAGGTAACGTGCAGTATGTTTACGATTTCTTTTTTCGACGATAACACCAATATTTTTCAGACAAATTGTAGCTGGAGAAAGCGCCACAAGGTGTCGCTATTGGCTTTGCTAATCAGCTACCGAGCTTTGCTACCGAGTACAAATTGTATGGGAGGGCCGAAAATGCAACGAAGTGGTGGAAATTCACCTGAAGCAAATGTGTCCTCTCTCTCCATTGTTGTTCACGCTTTATGCTAAGGGCGTAGCAAGTCAACTGGAAAACAGTGAATTAGGGTTTGGTTTATCATACATGCATAATGGACAAATGGTGTAACAGAAGGCCCCTGGACTGATGCATGCAGACGACATAGTGCTACTAGTGGACAATGAAAGACATCTACAGACACTTGCGAATATGTGTTGCAACAAAATGACAAATCAAGACCTTAATTTTAGCACAAAGAAATCGAGAATTATGATCTTTAATGAAGAGAAGAGTAATTATGGGGTGTAGATTCAACAGCAAATTGTAACCATAGACAAGCAATATAGATACCTCCGCGTATACATAGACGAAGGACATATATTCAAGCATCCACGAAGATAATCAGAAAATAAAGATGAAGCAAAAGGCAGCAATAAAGAAACAGAGCACTTTGGGGCCACAATAAATATAAGGTGGTGCGAGGAATCTGGAAAGGAGTAACGGTACCAGCGCTAACGCTTAATTGCAAATGCCATTCTGTGCTTGACGTGGCATATCTGGTCGAAGCTGGAAGTTGACCAAAGCTCAGTAGGCCAATTAGCGTGGCCAGTAGGCCATTAGCATGGCAAAACCGCAAATGAGGCAGTGTGGGGTGACATGGGTTGGGTCTCGTTTGAAGTCAGAGAAGCGCAGAGTATAATTAGTTTTGAAGGAAGACTCACAACATGGATAAAAATAAATAGGTGGCTAAAGTGCACAAGTATCTACCCAAAGCGTGGACACAGAATGGAGGAAGTGGTCAAGAAAGTTGGCAACCAAGTACAGGGTAATTGAAAGTGTAAATAGACAGCCAGGAGTCATCAGAAAGAAAGTGAAGGAAACAGAGACAGTGAATTGGATACAAAGAATGGAAACAAAAAGTACCATGGATATTTACAAGAATGAGGAGAAAGAAATCTAAACAGAAAATCTCTACGATAACACAAAGGGAAGTGCCTTGCTCTTTAAGGCTTGAGCTGGTTGCCCAAGGACAAAAACATCCCGGAGCAAATATTCACAACTAGATGAGGAACGTGTATGCTGCAGCGAAAATCCGTAGATCACTCAGCACATTCTAAGGGAATGCGAAGGGTGTCATCCAGTGAGACCCGCAGGTATGTGCACCTTCCGGAAGCGCTTGGATTTAAAGTGGACAGAAGCATCAACCAGTCAGCAGTCGAGATAAGAAAAAAAGCAGAGAAGAGATTGATACGACCGGATCCATTAGAGGCATAGGTAGCAGTACAAGGTAGATAGAGAAGCTTTGAAGAAGAGAAAAAAAAAATGAAAGAGGTGTATACAAAAATGCTAAAATGAAAAGCACGTATAGCATACTCAAATAACTCAAGCAGGCTAGGTGACTACTTGTCACCACGCCATATCAAAGGGGATGCCAATAAATCATCATCATCATCATCTGTTTTTAACAGATGAAGCTGAATGATGATATGGTATGCGTAAAAAAAAGTTTACAAACTTAAACTGTGTAATATGAAGTTTATTACAGTGAGACATGCATTTTCAAGCATGCAAATGCATTAAAATATATGAGAGCTTTTCTTTAAAAGAAAATAAAAAACAAAGAACAGCAAGCACAGGGCATGAGAGCTGTCCTATATACACCAATTTGTGATCCTGGAAGGCGGCTCCAACGTTAGCACAAAAATTTTCCCGCAGAGCCTTGCAGCATACAGGTTTAAGTGACTTTAGTACTGATTTGAATTTATAATGAACTGCTAACATCTGGTTCAATTCTATCAACATAATGCACATTTATCATGCGTTTAGGCCAACCGTCAGCCCCTCTAACTCAAAAGTCAATGTCACGTTTTAATTATATATTCAAAGATAGATATTGACAAAATTTGATGAGTTCATGGTGCTGTTGCGCGTGTCATGACCAGAAAAAAATAAGACAGGCCATTACTTATTCAAGATATGCCATGCTTTGTTTATCACAGCCTTGGCGACATAGTGAAGGCAACAGCAAATTCAAAAAGACAACTGCCTGAAGTAATCCCACTAAGAGCTTTGAAGTAATCACCAATACGGGCTTTGAAATCTCACATAATAAGTGTATCGCACAGAAGCTTTCAAATGAACTAAGCATTTACCATGAGAAGTGACAAATGACTCCGAACAAGAATGCAGTGGTCCGTATCGTACCATGCTGTGATGAGTGCAACTTCGCGACCAGAAGCAGACTGCAGAAACCTAATAAGCTTAAGTGTTGTTGTCTGTCTGGGACAATGAATGGCAAGCAAAAGTAACGAAGATTTAGAAGTACAAAGCTTAGAAAAGCACACAAAGCAGACAAATACTTCTTTTATTATTCCAAAATAGCACTTTTAGAGAACCTATAGATCTTCGTTTTAGCTGAAACTTGGGCCCTAGATGCAGAGTGGATAATTTTTCTTTCTTTTTTGTACTCCTTCCTGAGACTGCCTTCACTCTCACCTAGGGAAGGGGGGAGGGTTGGCCCATTAAAAACGGCTCGACACTGAAAAAAGGGGAAAAAGGTAGAACTGAGAATGCGAGACGACCACCACCATCAGTAACTGCTCATGCTGTGAGTACAGATTTGGCAGGAACAGAAAGTTGGGACCACATCGGTTGGGACTGAATGTGGTGTTATGTAGTGCAACGTACATGACACACGATGCAGGTAAAATACAAAATGCTTCACCTTTAGGAAGATATGCAAGCTTTTTCTTTATACGAGAGTTGTTCAATAAAGACAGATTGATGCTCTGAAATCTTTATTTGTGAAATTTATTCATTGGCACTTTTCTACCTATATATATATGGTCACCAGTAAGTGAGATCCATGCATTCAACCATTTCTGCCAAGTCTAGGTGACGTGAGCAGAGCCATCTTTTTGCACCTACTTAAAAATTGCCTCCAATGACTTGACTTGCACCTTGTTCCATGTCAAAGAAATGTCCCTTTTTTACCGTGAGGTACATAAAAAAGTCATAGTGCCGCGTCTGGTCTATAAAATGAATAAAGGGATTGTTGAGATGGTTTGGAGAATGGTAAAAAAGGCTCATTGCTTTAACTTGGAACAAGACAAGAAACAAGGCATAGCTAACACATTGGAGATAATTTTCAGGAAGGTGGCAAAAGATTTAGGCTTGGTAGAAATGGTGGGATGTGTGCATTTCATTTACTGGGGAGCATATAATTAAGGTGCTGACGAATCATTTTCGGAAATAATAATTTCAGAACATCAATCTCAGGTTTTATGAAACAACCCATATATAATGTGGGAGTGATGACAACTTTAAGTGATGATACCGCTTCAAAAAATATTCACAGGATGGCTTTAATGATTACTATACCGAGTGTGTGTGCTCTAATGTTTGACTATTTCGCCCTAAATCATACTAATTGCTGTGTAATTTTTTTCTTCTTCTAAATGGCCTCCATAAATGAGTGGATCTGAATGATGGCCGTCATTTCGAGGAAAAACAAAAGAAAGCTTTTAACAACAAATTGGCAGTACTGTTGTGCCTTCTGCGTCAGTGCTTTGGCGGCCCTATGAAAAAGACACAGATAGAAACAATAATTTAAAAAAGTAAATAAAATCTACTTTTTTTCTAATCGAAAGCATGCTTAGAGCTGGCTTAAAGCTAAAATTTTGGCAGTCCGGAGCAGTTCAAGCGGATCCTGTCAGGTGACTGAACACAATAGTAAACACACTTGTTGAATGTGCTTTCATAATGTGATATACATGTATTCACTTTGGATGTTTTTTTTATGGGCAACATGCTAGGTTTGTTTTTATGCCGTTTCTGCTTGAAGCAATCAACAGTTTTCAGGCAAGGAAAGCCTCAGCCTGAAACAAACTATTCGACAAGACGAAAAAAAGACACAAGGCACAGCTACTGCAAGTTGTTGTGACCGTTGAGCTACAGTACATCAACTCCTAAAGTCGTTGTGATCATGCTTATGAGATCTAACAAAGTTATCGCTGATATGGTGCCAGGCGTGCAAATGCCATGGCAATGTATCAACTTCTGCTAGTTGTTGTGTCCATCATGCTACAGTACATTAACTGCTAGAGCAGTTGTGATCATGCTTATGAGATTCCACAAAATAATTGATCATACGGTGCCATGCGTGTGCATGCATCAGTCGTCATCATGACAGCTAATGTTCGTCTTTGTCAGAACAACCTTGACAAAGGTCGGCTGCTAAAGCAGCAGTGTTTAAACTGCTAAAGCAATATCAACGCAACGACCGCACAAAAGCTGCTAAAGCAGAAGTGTTGCAGCAGCAGTTGCAACGGTACCTCATAGAACTGCAAAAACATTTGTTGTCCTGACTTGTCTTCTTGCCGAAATGTTGGCTAATGCCAAGGTGTCCCTTATTTATCCACTGCTGATAATGTCATGTTCCTGTGAACCCTTTGTGTAGTTCAGGCTCATGCTCAACATCACACTGGGCAAGTTCTTTGCCACTATAAAGGCAAAACAGCACTAAGTGTCTTTAAACCAAGATTCTAGTCTGAAGTGCTACATTCCTGCCAAGGCAGCACTGTGAGAATGCTGACAAAATTCTTCAAACCCACAAACCCCACATGACAACACAGAAGCACCAAACCCTTTTTCTGAATCATTGGGATTGCACTGAGATGTGCAGTGTTGCTAAATTTAACATCAGGAATGCAGACAATGCTGCATTTGAGGTATAAGCTATGGTAAATGTGTGTAATAATTTTTAGCCTCTTTAGTTCAGAAAATAGGATAACTCGGACATGTCATCCAGTGCCAGCAAAAGAAAAATATATGCAATATTAAATAGAATCAAATGTCCCTTAATCTGTAGGCATTTGGCAGCCGCAGAGCTCTGTGGGTAGGCCACAGAGCTCTGCGAAATGTAATCATACTGATGTAACAAAAAAGGTTGCATGTACTATTGATCATGATGTCTTTGTTTGTTAGTCTAAGCTTTTCCTAAATGTGTGATTATTTCTGTGTTCAGGACTTTCTCCCATATGCATTTTTCTTGTAAACAATTATGTCACAAGATATTACCAATGTTTCTTGATTAGTGCATTTATTGTTGCAACCAGGGTGTCTACAAAGTTGACATTTCCAAATTCCCTGAGTTTTCCAGGTTTTCCCTGAGTGCCTTCGCAAAATGACAGAACTATGCTTTATGTCATGACAGGCTGAAACCATATCGCCCGATGCCGTCACTCTCTAGTAAGCATATGAAAAAAATTTTTAAGAAGGAATGACAACCTAATTTGAATACTAAGAAGTAGTGTTTATGTTATTCAAAAAGAGAATAGAAGGGAGGGGTTAGTAAAATGCACAGCGAATAAAATGTCATCAAAAAAAAATTGCAAATGGAGCCAGACATTCTTAAATACGAATAAAAAGGAGATGCATACAGAAGCAAATATTTTCGAATATGAGCTATTTCTATCAACTGATAGCAAGCTCAGTGGTATGAAGCCCGAACTTTGTCACAATTGAGATCGGACGGCAAAGAGTTTTTGCGCCTGAAATTTCAGACGTTCTGATACATTGACTCTGTGGGGTACGTGGTGGTGCCGCGAAGCCATCGAAATTATCGGGAATCCGGAAAGTCGGTTGTTCACTGTACATCTGGCAACTCCTCCAGCCGATGACATGACGTCAAAGACGATTCATTAGGATTCCTGTCTGTTACTCGAGCCAGCATTACAGCGACTTTCAACCCTTTCAATAAAATTACAGCAATTTTTCCCTGATAGAGGCACAAATTCCCTGAGTTTTGAGTTTTTCCAGACTACTCAAAATCCCTGAGAATTCCCGGTTTTCCCGGTTGGTAGACACCCTGGTAACTCACTTCCCTTTGTAATGACCACATGGGCCTTTAGGGATATCAATAAATATAAAACAAATAAATAAATAAATAAATATGATGCTGCAAAGTTAAAACCCACACAACACAAATGTGTGCACATGAACCAACCGTCATCACAACCAGTCAACACTAGGCTGCCACTTTAGTACTGTTTAGAACGGCCGTGCAGCAGGCTGCGATACCAAGGCATGCGGGGAACTGGTGTGTCATGTCCTTTGTTTGACAGTCTGTGTGTTTTCTTTTTTTTTTGCTGCTCACTGGCAACATTTGCATCCAAAAGAAGGTGTGCAAGTGACAGATTTACTATCAAGCATTATTTGTCAGCCTTTGTGCTCATGACAAGCACTCCACGTGCATGCCTGTGTGCAAAGTGTGTGAACTTCGTTAAACCATAATGGCAGAACAAAATTACTGTATAAACCGAAATGTAAGACAAGATATTTTGTTTTTTAAAGAGTCAGCTAAAGTTACCCCTTGTCTTATACAGGGGTCTTTAACAGAATGCAACTCGTCATCTGGCAACCTACAGCATGCATGTCGGTTAATGCATAGCTAAAGTATAGTAAGTATAGTATCCTTATGCAAATGTGATTGCTGGTGTTTCTTTATTTTTATTTTTTTAGTGGCTGTGACCTCCTGTGCACGCTTGCCTTATCAACCTCACGCGTGATTTGTCCTTTTTTGTTTTTTGTCTGATCAGTGATGAGTAGACAGTTTTCAGCGGGGTTCACAATAAAATCTGCAGGCTTTGCCCAAGCAAACTGCAACAAGGCTGCTGAGCATTTCTGAAGGAAGTGTGCGATATTGGCGGGCATAAAAAGTAAAACTATTGGCACGCAACTGACATAAAATGCCATTTCGTGGGCATTGTGCAGTGTAACGATAGCTTGTGGACATGCACACTTTCTGCGGGAGCTTCGTGCATGCTCGCTAGTAGCGACAGTGCAGTGAATCCGCTGCAAAGCTACAGCACTATCATGACAATAAATGCACCTTAGCAAATTTTTGTTGTTTTTCTTTTTTTTCTACATTAAGGTTAGTGGTCAACGTATATTCTCGTTTATACGGTACTTTCATCAAGGTACGATGGCATTTCAGCATAGATAATATTTTAAATACAAAGCACTCCGTGTCATAAGAAACGCCTGCTTTAATTTAAAAGATTTATTGAGTTGAAAAGAAAAAGTCGGGCCACCAGCAAAAATAAACACGAGGGATCATACCATCCACCATACTATCACGATTAGATTTGCCCCTTTATACATCTAAACAATCTTATTTTATAATTTTTACATTTTTAGCGCACGAAAAGGGACGATAGACAAAAGTTCGACGCGGACACAGTGCGTCGAACTTCTGTCTCTCGTCCCTTTTCGTGTGATAAAAACGTAAAAGTTATGGAATACCAACATGTCCAAACTTATGCTCTTTCAAATCTTATTTTTCTATCTACAAACAATTGTGTTCAAACTGGAATCAGTTAATTGCAAGTACATCATGAACTTGTGTACGAGTTCAAAAGTGTGGGAACTCATGCCTGAATTGCAGCATTCTGCTGCACGTGAACTTTAACGCAATGACATTCTTATTTTTCACTGCCATCTTTATTGTAGTGTTTGCAGAACTTGAATATCCCAGTAAAGAATAAACCTCCTCTACGTGATCTGTCGCATGATGTCGACAAGCGATGTGATGGAGATGACTGTCGCATCGACTTGTCGCCTACAAGTCGAACCCCATGCAAGTGATGATATTGAACTATGCGTTTCCAGTATGAGGGCAGCAAATACGCGCCGAAACTGACTTGACACATGCTTTAGTAACTTAAGTTGATTTCTTAAGCTGTAAAGACCAGCATAAAATATTTCTGAAGGGCTTGCAGTAGGTTTTTTATTCTTGCTCATTTTTAGTAGGTTTTTTATTCACTCATTTCCAGAAATGAGTGATCGAGCGACAAGGACAACCGATCTGTTCATGCGATGGCCCATTTCGACGCTCGAAGTCGTCGCTTGTTGCTGTCTCGCACAAAATCGCTCTCATGAGGTTTGGGCTTAAAGTTTTCATTGTGACACCTTAGCTTATGGCTCTGAAATGTTTACAAGTGAACATCTAGTACTGTGTAAATAGATACAATAAAAGAATAAAAATAAAAAACAAATGAAAGAGACAATTCAAAACCACCTTTATGATCAGTAACCAATTCCAAATGAAAGCTAAAAACAAGGTGGACAGAAAACACACAAACAGCATATGGAGCACTCCGCAGTAGTGGAGAAATGTTGGACATAATGCAGCTTCCGTAATCTCCGTAATTGATAAACACCAGAGAGCACAAAGAATGGATCAATAAACACACATCCAAAGCCTAACAGTGTGTTCATTTCTTAAGCTCAATCCTGTTCAAGTTTCAAGCATGCAGAATGCCCCACTGTTGGTCCCACATGCTTCTCTTCCACGCTTGTGCAGATCCCAAAAAATTATGCAGATCCCATGCACTGGGGGAATCGACGTAAGCGAAGCTTTCCGTGCTGGATGCTTTGATTGACGATAATTAGCGGTGACGTCGACGGCTAAAGCTTAATTTCTTCAACATTTAGTCTAACACAAGAGTAGCGAGTACATGTTAAATGCTACCTTGTATGCACCACTGCTGTTTATCTGTGTAGTACACAGAACACACAGGGAGAGGTGTTTGCTTGAGGCGTTCTTGTGCGCCATGGTTCATAACCTCTGAGAGGGCTGAGCATCGTCCTTGCCTCACGGGGCACGTCAAATTGTGGCGGAAGTATTAAACTTGAATTGTATTATGGGGATGTATATGCCAAAACCGCAATCGGATTACAAGGCACGCCGTAGTGGTGGATTCCAGATTAATTTTGACACAGTGGTGTTCCTTAACATGTCCCAAAATCTAAGTGCATGTGACTTTCTATTTTGCCCCCGTCGAAATGCGGCTGCTGCTGTCAAGATCAAATCCACGACCTCAATCAATGCCATAGCCGCAAAGCTACCACAGTGGGCACAGAAGTGTTGATTTGACATGCGACCGCTTCCGTAGTGTCGCCTGGATCATGCGGTGCACTTTAATTAATGCAGCTCTGCTTCTGCAAGCCCTGCATAAGTTGTCCGCTTGACATATTTGCATGGTTTTTATTTTTCAGAAATAGCAGAAACGTACTGTACTGTAACTTGAACTTAAGTTTATCCAGTTTCCGCACAACCGCTGTCGTGTCTATGGTAGCAGTGTTTCCTTGCCTTCCTACGCCCCCTGTTCCCTCTCCCTCTCCCCCTTTTATGGGAACTACCTCTTCTATTCTATCTACGTCCCCTCTGGCTCCGCACGTTAGTAGAAAGCTAAGTGCTGCAGTTTCTGCAATGCTTTTGAGGGGAGTCACGGATGATTACAGCTGTCAAGAGGCTAATGTGGCAACGCCCAGGGAGCTCCACAGGGCATTGTGCACATTGGACGTGATGGAATCCAAACAAGTTTTTTGCTTGGCCTTGCTCCTGTCTTATATGCAGTATGCCACACAACAGCAGCAGCAGCAGTGGGAAAGTCGAAGAAAGAGACAATTGCTTTAAATAAAAGATAGAAAAGCAGGGTGCAGAGCTGTGGATAAACACCTTTTTATGATACATTATTGTCAGCAAAACAAATTGAACCAAATTTATGCCGTACAGGGCAGTGCCCTGACACCTGGTCATCTCAATGTTAGCAGGCATGACTACTCATCAGTTTAGTTGGCTGCAAAAGAAAAGGAGGCTTCACAGGGTGTTTGTGGCGTGCAGTTAATATGTTTCGAGATACCTGATTTATATAGCATAGTATGGGAGTGGGCCATTCAGAATCCTATTGTTCAGCGTAGACAGACCATTGCATAGTATCAGACGAGGACCAACCAACAACATATTCAGGCTCCTATGTAGCCTGAATTATGTGAATTCCATTGGTTTATAATGGCAAAGATGACGTGAGGTAAAGAAAAGTGCAAAAGAAAACTAGCAGACAAGGCCAACGTTCCCTGTGTGCTGTGCAACCATGCACTGTCATCCCAAGTTCTATGCGACTGCTAAATAGCTGGCTGATAGCACTTGACAATGCAAAACATTGCGCACGGTTGTGCTGTTGGGCGCTTCCAGCTGCTTCCAGCTGCAGAAAACCTATTCAATCCAGTGACTGGGCAAAAGCCATCAAGGCACAGCCGGCAGAGACAAGGACTTACCTTGGCAGCACGGATGGTGAAGTGTGAGCACCAACTTAATGACTTTTCGGTGCTTGCACATTCTAACAAGGTTGTAATGAGGAAAGTGGCACATTGTGATATAAAGAGATGATTTCCAAGTGTGATTTCTGACGTCCAGTAGCTCCTGTTTTCAACTGAGCTTGGCTACCACTTAATGCCCATTCCCACTGAGCATGACAGCTTTCCAACCGTCATCCGGCTCTCAGAACATGTGTGTGGCAAAGTAGCGTGCAGGAAAGTGTACGTGTGAGCTCATTTACGTTTGAAGCCTTACGTTTCACTCATTCCACATTCCCATTATCACGCGTTCTGTATTCATCAAGAAATAGCAGCTCTGATGTGAGCTTTCCTAGGCAAATGAGAAGCCTCTGGCTGACGCCGAAAAAGTCAAAATCTAACATGCAGTGTACTCCACAGGAAACATTCTGTTAAGCCACATCATGTGTGTCTCCATTGAAAACAGCACTGGAACACTGAGCAATATGTAGTATGATTTATAACCCAGTCAGATAGGCAAATTTGTGACACTTTGAGCAAGTGAACTTTGCTGCAATGCAGGAAAGGAAAGCGTCGTTTGGAATTGATGGGAAATGCTGATCGCTTAGCTATTTTAGGCAATATGTATATCTGCAAAATAACACTAAGCTGGTTAATCATCAGGGACGAAGACACAACGTCGCTGCATCCAACACCCGAGCGATGCGTTGTGCATTTGGAAATGCTGAGAATGGCGGAGCGCTGGCGCCTAACGAACGAGACGGCTTTCATCGGCAGAGGAAAAATGGCAGTTTCCATAAACATGGATGCTTATAAAATTTCAAATCGCACACACACAATAAAAAGTGCTTTCAGAATTAGTGGTGAGCCAACATTGAGTATTCCCTTGCTTATTTTTGAAGCACTGATATCGAGGCTGCGTGCTTCAATGCAGCAAAGTGAGTTTGACAAACGCAGTGACAGGCGACTGGTTACACCCCAAGTATCACTAAACCTTTCAGTGTGGCAGCTTGCGATAAACACTAATGGAAAAGTCGGTGACACCAAATTTTTTTGCCCGCCTGAGTGGGATATTAAATCACAAAGGTGTAACTCAGCGGTGGGAGGCAGACAGCCATTTGTGCCTCGTTATCTCTTGCAAGTGCATCAACAGGCATGCAGTGCTGCCTATTCAATTACCGTATTTATTCGATTATAAGGCGGGAGTACACCCCTCCGTCATCCAGCTAAGGAATTCTAGAAAAAGAACTTAACTAGGCACACTAATATAAGGTGATATAGAGTGGCCGACAAATTATTCAGATTCAGCAAGAACTGCCCAAAATACCAAATAATCGAAAGTCATCCCCCCCCCCTTTTTTAGGAAGCAACGAAACTGGATTGGTAAAAACATTTTCTCAAGGTGTGGCTTTACTGCAGTGTGTGCCATGCTGACGTGAAGCTACAGCATCAGGTGCTATTTGTGCTGTTGTGAAGTATCAGCTCAAGGTGAAATTCCAACATGACCAGCCCCCCCCCCCTGCCTTTACTGTCAAATTCTTCAAATTCTCGGTGCAGGTTATACACACAAAAATACGGTACAGCCTCACCTGGCAATGTTTATTAGCTGCCACAATTTGCGCTGCTGTCTAAAATGCGGATAGCCAAAAGTGTGATACTGCTGCCACCATATTGAAACAGTAAGTGAATCTATCAGCCTCACGTGTAAAACCAAGCGATGGGGGGGGGGGGGGATGACATTGAAGCTAAGAATTCTGGGAAGATGCCTCTCCTTATATTTGAATAAATACGGTATATACCCTGCCTGTTCCACCTGCGACCACAAATCTCCCACTCCTGAATCGCAGAGCCAATGAGACCTCGCCCAAGCATGCTGGTCAAACATGCGGCCACTTACTCATGGTGTAGCCGTAGACGTCTTCCTCCTCTCCCTCGCCGTCTGAGAGCTCCTCACGCTTTATGCTGCCTGCACTGTTCATGTCGATCTGCGCAGAGAAGGCAGCAATGAGCGGCTGGCTCACTACAAATAACTAGACGGTGCAACACCAGGCAGAAAACAAAGAATGAGGCGAGAAAATAAAAGCTATTTACTTGCATGCTATAGCCATACAATGTAAAGAACCTAAACGTGTTGCTCAAGACAGTCAGGGTTCGTAAAGTACATTTGACAACAATTTACGGACAATTAGAGGATTTCAAGAATACTGAATGCTGTTTGAATGACGCACATCTGTTGCTCGGATGGCATGGTTGCCCCAAAGCAGTGACTAGAATCAGTTGCTCCCAAACTTACTAAATAACCATGAGAGCTTTCTTAATTTGCCGTCATGATTTTCTTGACATGAAAACGCAACTGTTCATGTGATTGTCAAATGTGATTTCAAGGTTATGCCTGTTTAGCCATTATAGTGTGCTAAATATTCTTTTTTAATTTACTTCATCATGTTTCACCCCTCCTGCCTCGGCATGCCAGAGATATGTAGTAATTAACAATAATTAATTAAGCTAACTATGAAATAAGTAGTTATTAAAATTATTTAATGAGAAATTAAAAAAATCTTATATCAATCCTGACATGGCAGACCAGTGCAAGAAGCTCACACAGTTTTTAGTGATGCCTGAATTCAAGAACTTGCAAACTCTGATTTTCAGGAACTCTTTCATAAAATCAACCATATTAAATGTTTTCTTGTTGATATATTACCCTAATTATAGTTCGTGAACTAGCAAATTCCTTCATTTTCATTTGACAACTATAGGCAAGAAATTTTGTTAAATGCTCAGCAACAAATAGCCAATGATACAATTTGCATTTGAAGTCTATTAACAGGATACTTCAACAAAAAAGGTAAATTTTATTCATCTTCAAAAATACCTCTGGTGTACAGCGGGCAGGAATGCCCGAAATGCATGGCAGTCAGAGGGCTATCAGCTGCTGCCGTCATACTAAATGATTTCAGGGCCAGAAATATATCTCTAAAGTCTGCCAGCTTTTTTTTTTCTTTTAATATATCAATTTTTGATGATGCTCTATCAATAAGTGCTATTGAAGAATCAAAGCCTTTGCTGGAGGACCGAGAGAGAGAATACAGAGGAAGGCAGGGAGGTTAACCAGAAGTAGTTTCGGTTGGCTACCCTGCACAGGGGGAAGGGTGAAGGGGGATAGAGAGAAAGTGAGACGAGCACTAACAAAGTGTGTACACTATAGAGCGGTAGTGGGCGGCGTTCTTAAAGTCTATCGTTAAGTGCCGTAGACCTCAGGAACCTTAATAACACGAGTAATGCCTTCAACGCAGATGTTCTTTCAGAGCACTGACCTAAAGCTTTCAGTTCTGATGGTGGACGATTGTTTAACTGGTCCAGTACTCTGCACATCACTAGTCTCTGAGCACTATATCGCGGGCAGACACAGATAATGTGTGCGAGCGTCTCGTCGCTATTGCATGCGTTGCATGTAGGGCTCTGGGCCATTCCAATAAGGAAAGCATATGAGTTCGTAAAGGCAACGCCTAGCCACAGACAGTACAGCTGGAAGCCAGAGTTCCAAGAAAGGTTAAAGGGCATTGAAGATGAACACTAACTCAGTTTAAACAAGTAAAGTATCTTTTATAGGCCCTATTTTCATTTATTTGCAAGAAAGAGGCTGTTTATAACAAGAACAAAAAAAAAATGAAGGGCAATTTATATTCCACTTTTGATTTTCCGGCTGAAACCTCAGCACTAGAATGTCAATAACTACAGATTCCAAAACATTTTCTCATATTCAGGCCATCCCAGTTTTATGAAAACATCTCGAAACTTGATAGGCTGAGTCTCTTGTTTCTTTAGAGTACAATGTAGTCGTTCCTTACCGATAAACAACTAACTACACTAAAAACTTCATAACAAAGTGCCCTACAACATGAAAATACCTTCGTTATACAAAACATTATAAGCATACATGCTTATATTGACAAAAAGTTCATTTTAAGTTGAATCCATTACATTAAGTAATTCTTTATATTTGTGCTTGTTATATCGAGCTTTGACTGTAAATTCTGTAGATGCTGTCAGAACCCACAATGTGACATTGCCCCGACGCAGTCACTTCAGGTTGAAGCTGCCATTTGTGTTCTATTCTTGCTCCTCTCTTTAGCTTACCAAGTCACCTCTCAAGGTAAGAATGGCTATTTTGCTATTGAAAACTTACTGCAAAACAGATAAACTTAATATGTGTCCTTAGTGTGTAATATGTGTCCTTGCCTCGCATAGCTATAATAACCTGAATGCTTCCAGTTAAGTCACATTCGAGCCAAATCAATTTTCACACATCTAGGCATTCCTTACAGTGACCATGTCGGTTTCAGAAAATCCCACGGACCCCAAGCATTCGAAGCTCCTCCTAGCAGCACACCTGACGTGGTCACTCTGTAAACATTGTTCTGCTAAGATCTTCACTAGACTGTTACAAATTCTCCATTTTCCGCCACGCAATCAACACCTGGAATGGTAAGGTGAAAAAAATTTAGGCTAGTTGGTGGGTCATCCTAAATGTGCTTTAATTGCAAGCCTAAATGTAGACAGAGACAAAAAAACAAGAAACAACAGCACTGCCCATGTTGTTCCTTCTGTGACTACATTTAGTCTTGTTCTGTAAGCATAATTGGAACGGTCTTGATGGTACATTGCGTGAACTGCCTATGGACGAATTTCTCACCAAATCATCTCTATGTTTTCCCTTATTTTAGACTCTTCGAGCTGTGACACTGATTCTTGCAATCATCTGTGATCTAGAGATTAAATTTCTTGATAGTGTTTTGCGCTTGTTTCTGTTGACGTCTTTACCGAAGCTTCGCTCTCCGATTACATTTTTTTGTCCGGTCTGAAGCACTTTATATAGCCCCGTGGTCACAAGTGTGTGGACCAGGGGTTCTACGAAAAAAAAAAAGCGAATTCCTTGGTGACTCATACCGACAACATGAGAATGGCAAATGCACAGTGATGATTGGAATGCCAAGTCTCAGTTGCATTCTTCAGTTTGAGGTTACATGCCAAGGCACCGAACCCCTGGTTAACATACTTTTGATCACAGGTGTATCCACTCCTGCAATGCATTGCTGTGTATGATGCAGTATTTGTAAATAAATGAAAAGAGATAAATAAAACTACCGTCAGCTTCCATTAATTCTACATCAAGTAATTAGATTTTTGCCTTATTTCGAAGGCACTCCAACGTCCCTGCGTGAAACCATACATTGGCTATGGAGGAGATACATTTTCAGTTCTAAAGCAAAAGCATGCTGCTTCAGTTAATTCAACGCCCACCGGCACCCCCTCACGCACGAAGCGGTTACTAAAAGCTGAAGAACACAAGAAATTCGGCAGACAGTGCTACCGATTCCCTAGGCGACAACAGTGAAGGGAGTGACCTGTCCTCCACTGACGATGACGGTTTGTCTCGTGTCCTAGTTGACCTCTCTTCTGAGGATGTTGTCAGCATTGAGGATAGTGTTTAGGTCTGTGGGACAGTGACCAACAATGACATATGTAGTACCTGTATTACTGTACCGGAGTGATATGTCAATGACAACAGACTACTTCAAGCAATAAAAAAGATTCGCATCCGTTCATTTTGAGGCCATTTGTTAATTAGGACTTCAGGATAACTTGACCAGAGCTTCCAGTCCCGCAGGGGTCAAATGAACGGGATTCAACTGTACATGTGAAAAGCTGAAAAAGAAGGAGAGACAAGAAAAGTAGTCACCTCCACACCGTGTACGGTGAGAACTTTCTTGGTGGGCTCTGGCGGCGGCTCCAAGCCTTCCTGGCTACCCTGGCTGGCACTCCGGCTCAGCTGAGATGTCACACTCAGGCGAGACTCGCGCGACACAGACTTGGTCACCGCCAGAGGACTGCGCTGGGGGCTCACAGCTTCCAGCGAAGGCTGCGCACGCACAACGAGAAGCCGGACATGCAATGGCTGTCGGAAGGACTGCACGATTGTTTGTAATGACTCTATTACTCCATTTCATACATAGTGGCCAACACCACAAGAAATGAGCGGAGGATTTCGGCGACGAATGCATCTCTCAATGGCCGTCAGCCACAGTGGCATACCTTGCAGAGCAAAGTTATAATAATATTTGGGGTTTTACGTGCCAAAACCACTTTCTGATTATGAGGCACGCCGTAGTGGAGGACTCCGGAAATTTCGACCACCTGGGGTTCTTTAACGTGCACCTAAATCTAAGCACACGGGTGTTTTCGCATTTCACCCCCATCGAAATGCGGCCGCCGTGGCCGGGATTCGATCCCGCGACCTCGTGCTCAGCAGCCCAACACCATAGCCACTGAGCAACCACGGCGGGTCAGAGCAAAGTTAAGCTTTAATCAAGGGCAATCATTTTCAAAGACCACTTTTGCTGAGACTATCACATTCACGAGAACACATGTGTCCTGGCACCAAATGCATCGAAGTACACGGCCAAAAGCACCTCTGGCACTGTGCGAAGATAGGTATCTTGGCACAGCATCAGAAACGCTGTCAGCTGCACATGTCAACACATCCTGTGCCGAGTCACCCAAAGCTTTGGGAAAGTGATCACCCTGATAAGCGAAACAGCTTATAGGCAACAAGACAGCCAACAATGATGAAGATGGCCACGAGCATCCCCAGCTCAGCAATGACAACATGCCAATTTACGGGGTGGTAAGCAAACAAAGCTTCGCTTTAAGAAAGGGCAGTTATACATAGACCAAAGATGATACTTATTCTGTCAAGATGCACAAAACGAGTACCTCACCTGAGGTGAGAGTAACCGTGGTGAGGGCTCCTGGCTTGCATCATCAATGCTGTCTTTGGGCTGCACATAGTTATTGGCGCATTGGCAAAGTGATGACAGCACTACTGGCGATGCACATAATGTGACAGCTAAAATACAACAGCCATGCCGCTTGTGTTCTTATATATATACCCTTCAATTGTACATTATCAAGTCACATCATTTCCCCACTCAACACCGGCACGTATTGTAGGTACTACGGTACGTGAGCAAAAACAATGCCCCTCTAACGACAGTACCTCGACGCACGGAAACATTATCTTGATCTTGTTACCGGCTGTAATGCAAAAAAGGATAAAAAGACCAGTCTAATACAGAACTCAACAATGCATGAAAAATTTATTCCCTAATGTGTAGGGGGTGCACTAAATAATGAGCACTGAGTGAGGCATGCAAGGACACATACGGGAGCGCATGTGCTTTTGTGTGCCTCGCCAAATCTTTGTCAGTTAGCACACCTCCTGCACCGTATTAATTACCAACTTGTCCGAGAAGTAGCACTCATAAAGTTTATTTCCTAATTTTGGTCTCCATTTTGAGAGAAACCACATAATAATGAAAGTTAAAGTCCAAATACACTTTCTTTCAATGAATTGTCTAACGTTCATGCGACACAGGCAGCACAAAAAATGACGTTACAGGCCAACTACATCAAAGTTTTGGACCGCGTAAAAGGCTAGTTTAAAAAAGCACTGGCCCAGCGATTTTGGTTTGTCTTTTCTGTTGCAACAAGTAGCCAATGACCCAGCTGTTACGGCATGAAACCTTGTTTGCTTCAGTGTGCAACGGTTTATTATATAGAGCCTTGTTTATAGTGAATCGCCCAAGTTTCAATTTCAGTGAGCAACCAGAAAGACGGTACATCTGTAAACACAGGTGGTCACGTGATCGTACAAAACTGTGATGCAAATGCTGGTGCACGAAATTCGTTGTTGCTAGTTGTTTTTCTCCATCTACGCACACACGTGCCGCACGATGTCCTCGCTATCCTTGTCATTGTCCTTATTTCGTCATCCAGCGGCAACAGTTTTCTGCAAGCGGGGGTCACCGCCACACTAGAGATTGCCAGTAACTTTTAGGCCTAGGCATTTTCAAACCAACAGCCCTTCTCACATGGCAACCCTGCTGAAACGATTGCTTGCCCTTTAGCAGCTGCCAATAGGTGATGACACAGGTACATGCTAGCGTGTCTTTCCAACAGCTGGCTTCCCTGCATATGAAGCCAAATTCAAATTTTTTTTCTTAGAAACCAGGCAAGTAAGAGTGCTGTGTGTTACAAGTTGTTCTCAACATAAAGTTTCTCACTATATTACCTAGAGGGAAATCTGGCACTACTGAACTGAGCTATGCTTGGGAATGCCGATATATTGCGACTTCGGATCGGCATTGTTCTCGAATAGCCAGGACACCTTGAAGACACACCTGGCAAGCACTGTTCCGTCTCTCACAACGATTCATTATTTACTAAAACAGCGCGTAAAAAGCTGTTTTAGCTTTATTATTACACTAAAACATGTTTTGTTTAATTATGAGAACTTGTTATTGCATGTACAATTACATGAAACGTAAAAAGTATCAGCGGGCTGCTAAAGTTGGAGGACAGACAACAAGGTTCTCTCTTACTTTGGAACAGTTTGTCGTCTGTTCTTCACTTGGTTATGCATTGTAGGTGAGTAAACTTCATTGGAAGATGTAATATGAAGGAACGAAAACCTTTTATGAAGATTTTACTTTAGGAATGCATTATTTGTGCAGCCATATCCACGTGTTAGATGAAGCCTCTTACAACACCAGCCTCATGACACATATACCGTCATTCCCATGATGGCATAGCACCCCTTAGGAAACTCCCACAGACGGTCGCGCCAGATTTCCCTCTAGGTGTTACAGTGAGAAACTCTGGTTCTCAGTTACAGCACTGGCATCCGGCTGCGCATTTTCACTGATGCAGTGGTCATACGGCCTCCTCAGGGCTCCAACAAAGGCTGTGTTGCCAGCTGTTCTTTGATTGTGATTTGATACTGAAGCCACCGTAGCACGAAAACTGTTGCGGAACTTCTCTTAACACCTTCGTGGTAAAAGGACACACCAAAATTTTACTGCAACTCTCACCGTGGGTAGGAGAGATTGTAGCCTGAACTTGACGTGGGCCCCAGTGTTCCGAATCACCTCTACAGCTCGGTCGTGTGTCGCATCTCGGAGATCAATGCCGTCCACCTGCGTTGAAAGCATTTTACTCGTGAGCATAGGTACTCACCCACATGCACTCTCACGTCCCGTCACACTCACTGCCGTTCATAGTCGCATCTACTCACTATGATTCAGACATGAGTATTCACTTACACTCACACCCATGTCTGTTTACACTCACTAGCACTCACTTACGCTCACAGCCACACTTACTCACACTCATTGGCAATCACTTCCATTCACACTCACGTCTATTCGCTCGCACTCATGCAGATCACGCAAAATATGCACTCACGTAAAATATGAAAGAAGTTATGTCACTGCACATTTGCACATTTAGTATACAGTGTTCTCATCCTTGTTTCCAAAGAATGAAACCCACATGCCCGTCATAACGTCCTTTTAACACAATGTGCAATGCTGTACTCACACTTCTGTCCTTAATGAAAACAACACTTTATGTGCATCTAGTGAAACGCTGTTTAATTACTTTATTAAAGCGAAAGCTTTACTGGCCGCGAACTGGCAATTTCGCCGTGGCCATGCTCCGAGGAGGCACATGACGTCGTTGCGTTCGCCTCCGCTCGCTTCGCCTGCTGCGTCGCATGCCTGATAACATGTCAGAGGATTGAAAAGGAGAGCTCGTGTGTGCCGCAACCACAGTTGAGGCGGCAGTATGGACAGCGACAATTCTGATAAGCAGGAGGAGGCCTGGAATCGTCATCGGAACGAGATGAAGAGGAAACGAATCACCCAGGAAACAGACGAACAGTGTGCCGAACGACTGGCTAAACGCCGCAACAGAGCTAGACAACCAGACTAACCTGGACTTGCAATCAAGGTTAACCAAGGCTAATCATGCTATGCCTTAGCTTTCGCTACGTATATCCCGGCATAGCCGAGCTAAGCCACTGCCAATTTTTTACACTTAGTGTCAAAGGGTGGCTAAAAACTGAAACTAGTTCTTTTTTATTTACAAGCTCCTCAGTTGGCCAAACATCCATTTTTTCATCACATTACTTTGGAGAGCACACAATACTACTAACTCTTCTCATCTCTGCCATCAGATATGGCTCAAGAGTTGGCCGATGTTGATGCCGAGCCACAGGGTGACATGCCCTGCTACCAACGGCTCAAGCAGAAGACTTTGGCACGCACAATGACGACCAAGCGTGTTCACCTCTAGCAGCTCTTCCCTGATGAACAACTCGGTGACCAGCAGCATGCGGATGTTTTGGGTGAGAGCAGAACTAGGACGAACACCCTGCTCAAGGAGTTGTTCCTGCAGCATATGACCCAGTCCATCCGCCTCGTTCTGGCTGCTGCGGACGCGTTGTCCCACAATCGCCTTGCTGTGTTGGCTGGCAATGTATGTGAGGTTATCTCCCCAACTGTAACAGCTGTCTCCAAGACCCCAAACCCTTCTGCTGTTTCAAGGTTAGAGGAGCATATCAACCACCTTGCTGCTTCCACAGCTGCTCTTTAGACGATGTCACGTTACCAACACTCTCTCTACCCAAGGCGTCGTTTTTCTACATGCAATGACTTGTGATGTCTATTGAGTGCCTCTTCTATCTGCTAGTACGACAGGACGTTCAAGCACAATGCCAAGAAATTCACTTCGCCTTGCAGCTAGTCCGTAAACGGCCAATGAGATCACTGCCTGTGACCTCGCTCCTCAACCTGGCTGCCTCTTCATAATTATGGTCCGAATCTCCAGGACGAGGTTCCTCGCGGACACAGGAGCAGAAGTAAGCATGCTGTAAGCATCAACGCAGATTTCAGGTTAAGGTCTACAGGACATACACTACATGCCACTAACACTTCATCGATAGCCATGTACGGCCTCTGTTTGACTATTGACCTGGGCCTACGTCGCATGTTTCAGTTGGTGCTCATAATAGCCCACGTAGTCCACCCCTTCATTGGAACCAACTCCATCTGGCCTGTTTGAGTACGTGTGGATGCATTATGGACTCTGCAACACAGTGCGAACTTCCCAACAGTTATTGCAGAGGTGATACGCAGGCTCCCGCCTGTACTTGAACACATCACCCCAGCCACAAAACTACCTTTGTGCTTCCAGGACTGTGTGAAGGTTCTACGCACCACACCTCCTTGCATATTAGGCCGCAACGTCTTTGTGCATTCTGGCCTCATTTCCGCGACTCAAGTCTTTCTCCGGCGTGATGCGCTCAAGGCACCTTTGACACATGCCTACGATGGGCCGTTTTGAATCCTTCGACGAACAGCCAAATCGGCAAAGATTCCTCAGAATGGTCGCAAAGAAGTCGTCAGTCTGGACAGCGCAAAACTGGCCTATCAAGAGATGCCTCATCCCGCCTTATCAGTGGGTATTTATGTCACCACAGTCATTTCCCCGTGCACAGCAGAGTTGGCATCGCCTCACAGCCGTGTTTGTATTGATGTCCCATCCAGGCAAAGGGCCCTGTAGTGGCTGCTTCCGACAGCTTAAGGAGACTTGCAGAATTAGCAAGCATAACAGGCAAAAGCGAATAAAGATGCGCGTTTTGTGGCTTGCGCACAAGCCCAAACCGAAACGGGTGGCAGTTAGGCGTCGGAGTTAGATGTCTTGCGGTGCGCTGTTCCTGCAATCTTTACGGTAAACTAGGTAGACTGTGCAATAGAAAAAAACGCAACATAGTTTATCAGTGGATACCAGGCCATTGCGGCATCTATGGAAATGACCGTGCAAATGAGGCTGCCTGATCTCCTCATGATGGCCTCCACTATGTAGCTATACCGTCATCTAGAACAGGCGCAACTACAGGTTTTTGTTTGCCCGCATGTGAACTTACACTTTCCCAGTGTAACTTGATTAAGTTTACTAACGCCTGTCTCAACAACTTGGATCCGAATCTACAGCTACATCTTTCATCAGGACTACCTAGAGCTGAGGAGATGCTTCTGAGCTTCTTGTAGCTTGGCATGGCCTTCACGTATGCATACTTATTTTGGATGGGAATAGCCAACAGCCCTACATGCGATAGCTGGTAGGAAACAATCACCCATCTTCTCTGTGAGCGTCCCCGTTTCGGTGTGCCCAGGAAAGAACTTTCAAGAGTGCTAGATAGTCTTGACAAATACCTTTTGTCGAAAGAAAAGGTCCTGGGACTCTGGTCGAGGCTTTCCTCAGCACAGAAGACTGTGAAAGCGTTGTTGCACTTCTTGCGGAGAACTGGTCTTAGAGACAGACTTTTTTTCCTGTATATTTTTTGCTCTTCTTTACTTCTTTTGTAACATCTCTTTTCTATTATCTTTTACTACCCTTACCCCCTTTCCCAGCACAGGGTAGCCAGCTGGTCTGAGAACTGGTTAGCCTGCTTCCTTCCTAGGGAGAGTTGGCAGGTATGTAAACAGCTTATGAAATACAAGTTCCACTGACCTCAAGGATACGATCGCCACGGCCAAAGGCGCCTAGCCTTCCTGCTGGACTGTCTGGCAGCACATTCTTGACAAAGATACCGGATACACCGCTGCGGCTGTCGACATGCCCGCCGTCCTGCGAATGCCGGAAGAGGTCGACGTGTCCACCCACGATGCTGATGCCCAGGTTCCGCTGCTGAGGCAGCTCGCGCACCAGCTCAACCTCGCGCTCGGGTCCCCACTGCTGGTGCAGGGGAGAGGACGGCTGCAGAGTGGGGCCACCAACGGAAGGTGACAGCAGTGGTGATGGCGTCCGTGCCGGCCACGGGGGCTGCGGGGAGGCACTCGGGCTGGGTGTCGAGGTCAAGCTCCGGCTGGATGGGACCAGCAGCTCTGCACAAAAAATCCAGTGGATTTCTTACTTAGTACCTCAGACAGTAGTGCACAGAGATCGCATGTATATATAGCAACATACAAGCACACATGAATGGCTGGAGAAGATGGAATAACAGTTGATTTAATTAAAAACGGAGGAGGCATACTGCTTGAAAAACTGGCAGCTCTATATACGAAGTGCCTATCGACTGCAGGGGTCCCAGAAAACTGGAAGAATGCTAACGTTATACTAATCCACAAAAAGGGAGACGTTAAAGAATTGAAAAATGATAGGCCCATTAGCTTACTTTCAGCATTGTATAAAATATTCACCAAGATAATTTCCAATAGAATAAGGGCAACATCTGACTTCTGTCAACCAAGAGAACAGGCTGGCTTCAGGAAGGGATACTCTACAGTGTATCACGTTCATGTCATCAAGAAATCTGCTGAGTAGAATAAACCCCTCTATATGGCTTTCATAGATTATGAAAAGGCTTTTCATTCAGTAGAGATACCAGCAGTCAAAGAGGCATTAGGTAATAAAGGAGTACAAAAGGCATACGTGAATAACTTGGAAAATATCTACAAAGATTCCACAGCTACCTTGATTCTCCATGAGAAAAGTAGAAAATTACCTATAAAGAAAGGGGTCAGGCAAGCAGACACAATCTCTCCAATGCTATTCACTGCATGCTTGGAAGAAGTATTCAAGCTAATAAACTGGGAAGGCTTAGGAGTGAGGATCAATGGCTAATATCTCAGCAACTTTTTGTTTGCAGATTACATCGTCCTGTTCAGCAACTCTGGTGACGAGTTACAACAAGTGATTGAGAACCTTAACACAGAGCCTATGAAGGAGTATGTTTACCTAGGTCAATTATTCACAGCTCATAAGAAACAAATTTACAGAAGAATAAAAATGGGTTGGAGTGCATACGGCAGACATTGCCAGATCCTGTCTGGAAACTTATCACTTTCATTGAAAAAAAAGGTGCACAATCAATGCATTCCACCGGTGCTAACATATGGGGCAGAAACTTGGAGATTGACAAAGAAGCTCGAGAACAAGTTAGAGACCATGCAAAGAGCAATGGAACGAAGAATGTTAGGTGCAATGTTAAGAGACAGTAAGAGAGCGATGTGGATCAGAGAGCAAACGGCTTTAGCCGATATTCTAATTGACATTAAGAGAAAAAAATGAAGCTGGGCAGGCCATGTAATGCACAGAATAGATAACCGGTGGACCATTAGAGTTACAGAATGAGTGCCAAGAGAAGGGAAGTGCAGTCGAGGATGGCAGAAAACTAGGTGGGGTGATGAAATTGGGCATTTCGCAGGCGCAAGTTGGAATCTGTTGGCGCAGGACAGGAAGAATTGGAGATCGCAGAAAGAAGCCTCCGTCCTGCAGTTGACATAAAATAGGTTGATTATTATTATTATTATTATTATTATTATTATTATTATTATTATTATTATTATTATTATTATTATTATTATTACAAAGCTGGTGGTACCACGAACACTGACTGCGTAGTAGACCAGTTAATGCGAGGTCAATGCGGCGAAGCCTGCATTGCCATTTATTGCCATGAACTGGCAATAAAATGCATGGTGTCGAGCACAGTGATTTTTTTCCCGACTCGCTGCGCTCCATAGCCGCCAGCCAATGCTGCACTAACTGCTTCCGGTACGCTTGCTTGACGCAATTAATGATGCTGGCATCCAGTGGCTGCAGCCGGCTTGTGCCGTTGGGTGGAAAAAAAACCTTTATGTTCCTCAGGCTGCACGTGTCGGGTGGGTGGCACGGTGCGTTGTCCAGGAAAAGCAATATTTTTCTCGCCTTAGCACCCATTTCGTTATCCAGCTGCTGCAAAAAATTGCTGAAGAGTGAAAACATCATCCACGCCATTTTGTTGAAGTTGTAGCTGCACGGCAGCGTCTTCAGGTTCTTACAGCACCGTGGCTTTGGAAACTTTCCAACAACGAGCATGGGCAGCCTCTCAGAACCGTCTTCGTTAGCACAGAATAGTGCCATCACACACTCTTTACTACGCTTGCCACCGTGACAGCTGTCACCCTTAAAAGCAAGGGTTTGCTCGGGCTGCATATGGTAAAAAATACCACTCTCATCGGTGTTGAAAATGTCGCAGGGCTTGTATGCAGCAATCATCTCCGGCACAACTCTATCCACTCGTCCACCACCGAAACGTCCACGGAAGTGCTTCCTCCGCAGGAGCGGCTGTACACAATCCTGTTTCGTTTTTGTAAAGCGGTCCAGCCACCCATTCGATAGCTGAAAGTCGTCGATGCTCAGGCGCAATGCCACAAGGTCTGCCTTTTCTTTCAGAGTGGTGCCGTCAATGTCGATCGCAGAGCTCCGTGCTTGACGCAGCCATTTGACGAGAACTTTTTCTAACTTCTCATGCTGTCTTTCTTTTGCCGCTTTTCACTTGAGCCCGAACTTGTTGGCATTCTGCAATATTACCGCTTTGTTTGCCAGGATCGCCTCAAGCGAAGATTCAAGTATCTCAACGTCCCGGGCAATGCTGGCTTTCATGGCTCCATGCCACTTTTCCACTTCCTCGATAATATTCAGCTTATCGCCGAGCGACAGAACTGTCCACTTTGGGGACATCGTGCATTGCGTTGCTCCACACAACTTAAAACCTCCGCTGAATACGGGTCACTAGGATTATGACAAAGAACACGTGCGATAAACCTAGGCCTCTCCACGCTACCTTGTCGGCGATCTGCTGCTGGGAAACTGGAAGGAGAGAAACGCTTCTTCAATGCGACGAGAGGCAACACCGCCGAGAAGAGAGGGAGAAAGTGATTGTGGAGAAGAAAAGGCACTATTTCAGCACAGCGGGTGTTGCGGGCGGCTGCTGGTGGGGGGGGAGGGGGAGTAGAGAAATGCCTCCCCAACGCGACGAGAAGCAACACCGCCGAGAAGAGAGGGAGAAAGTGATTGTGGAGAAGAAAAGGCACTATTTCAGCACATCAGGCATTGCGGGCGGCTGCTGGTGGGGGGGAGGGGGGTAGAGAAACGCTTCCCCAACGCGACGAGAGGCAACACTGCCGAGAAGAGAGGGAGAAAGTGATTGTGGAGAAGAAAAGGCACTATTTCAGCACATCGGGCGTTGCGGGCGGCTGCTGGTGGGGGGGAGGGGGGTAGAGAAACGCTTCCCCAACGCGACGAGAGGCAACACTGCCGAGAAGAGAGGGAGGAAGTGATTGTGGAGAAGAAAAGGCACTATTTCAGCACATCGGGCGTTGCGGGCGGCTGCTGGTGGGGGGGAGGGGGGTAGAGAAACGCTTCCCCAACACAACGGGAGGCAACACCGCCGAGAAGAGAGGGAGAAAGTGATTGTGGAGAAGAAAAGGCACTATTTCAGCACATCGGGCGTTGCGGGCGGCTGCTGGTGGGGGGGGAGGGGGGTAGAGAAACGCTTCCCCAACACAACGGGAGGCAACACCGCCGAGAAGAGAGGGAGAAAGTGATTGTGGAGAAGAAAAGGCACTATTTCAGCACATCGGGCGTTGCAGACGGCTGCTGGTGGGGGGGGGAGGGGGGTAGAGAAACGCTTCCCCAACGCGACGAGAGGCAACACTGCCGAGAAGAGAGGGAGAAAGTGATTGTGGAGAAGAAAAGGCACTATTTCAGCACATCGGGCGTTGCGGGCGGCTGCTGGTGGGAGGGGAGGGGGGTAGAGAAACGCTTCCCCAACGCGACGAGAGGCAACACTGCCTAGAAGAGAGGGAGAAAGTGATTGTGGAGAAGAAAAGGCACTATTTCAGCACATCGGGCGTTGCGGGTGGCTGCTGGTGGGGGGGAGGGGGGCAGAGAAACATTTCCCCAACACAACGGGAGGCAACACCGCCGAGAAGAGAGGGAGAAAGTGATTGTGGAGAAGAAAAGGCACTATTTCAGCACATCGGGCATTGCAGGCGGCTGCTGGTGGGGGGGGAGGGGGGTAGAGAAACGCTTCCCCAACGTGACGAGAGGCAACACTGCCTAGAAGAGAGGGAGAAAGTGATTGTGGAGAAGAAAAGGCACTATTTCAGCACATCGGGCGTTGCGGGCGGCTGCTGGTGGGGGGGAGGGGGGTAGAGAAACGCTTCCCCAACACAACGGGAGGCAACACCGCCGAGAAGAGAGGGAGAAAGTGATTGTGGAGAAGAAAAGGCACTATTTCAGCACATCGGGCGTTGCGGGCGGCTGCTGGTGGGGGGGGAGGGGGGTAGAGAAACGCTTCCCCAACACAACGGGAGGCAACACCGCCGAGAAGAGAGGGAGAAAGTGATTGTGGAGAAGAAAAGGCACTATTTCAGCACATCGGGCGTTGTGGACGGCTGCTGGTGGGGGGGGAGGGGGGTAGAGAAACGCTTCCCCAACGCGACGAGAGGCAACACTGCCGAGAAGAGAGGGAGAAAGTGATTGTGGAGAAGAAAAGGCACTATTTCAGCACATCGGGCGTTGTGGGCGGCTGCTGGTGGGAGGGGAGGGGGGTAGAGAAACGCTTCCCCAACGCGACGAGAGGCAACACTGCCTAGAAGAGAGGGAGAAAGTGATTGTGGAGAAGAAAAGGCACTATTTCAGCACATCGGGCGTTGCGGGTGGCTGCTGGTGGGGGGGAGGGGGGCAGAGAAACATTTCCCCAACACAACGGGAGGCAACACCGCCGAGAAGAGAGGGAGAAAGTGATTGTGGAGAAGAAAAGGCACTATTTCAGCACATAGGGCGTTGCGGACGGCTGCTGGTGGGGGGGGAGGGGGGTAGAGAAACGCTTCCCCAACGCGACGAGAGGCAACACTGCCGAGAAGAGAGGGAGAAAGTGATTGTGGAGAAGAAAAGGCACTATTTCAGCACATCGGGCGTTGCGGGCGGCTGCTGGTGGGGGGGAGAGGGGCAGAGAAACGTTTCCCCAACACAACGGGAGGCAACACCGCCGAGAAGAGAGGGAGAAAGTGATTGTGGAGAAGAAAAGGCACTATTTCAGCACATCGGGCGTTGCGGGCGGCTGCTGGTAGGGGGGGGGAGGGGGGTAGAGAAACGCTTCCCAACACAACGGGAGGCAACACTGCCGAGAAGAGAGGGCGAAAGTGATTGTGGAGAAGAAAAGGCACTATTTCAGCACATCGGGCGTTGCGGGCGGCTGCTGGTGGGGGGGAGGGGGGTAGAGAAACGCTTCCCCAACGCGACGAGAGGCAACACTGCCGAGAAGAGAGGGAGAAAGTGATTGTGGAGAAGAAAAGGCACTATTTCAGCACATCGGGCGTTGCGGGCGGCTGCTGGTGGGGGGGAGAGGGGCAGAGAAACATTTCCCCAACACAATGGGAGGCAACACCACCAAGAAGAGAGGGAGAAAGTGATTGTGGAGAAGAAAAGGCACTATTTCAGCACATCAGGCGTTGCGGGCGGCTGCTGGTGGGGGGGAGAGGGGCAGAGAAACATTTCCCCAACACAACGGGAGGCAACACCACCGAGAAGAGAGGGAGAAAGTGATTGTGGAGAAGAAAAGGCACTATTTCAGCACATCAGGCGTTGCGGGCGGCTGCTTGTGGGGGGGAGGGGGGCAGAGAAACGTTTCCCCAACACAACGGGAGGCAACACCGCCGAGAAGAGAGGGAGAAAGTGATTGTGGAGAAGAAAAGGCACTATTTCAGCACATCAGGCGTTGCGGGCGGCTGCTGGTGGGGGGAGGGGGGTAGAGAAACGCTTCCCCAACGCGACGAGAGGCAGCACTGCCGAGAAGAGAGGGAGAAAGTGATTGTGGAGAAGAAAAGGCACTATTTCAGCACATCGGGCGTTGCGGGCGGCTGCTGGTGGGGGGGAGAGGGGCAGAGAAACGTTTCCCCAACACAATGGGAGGCAACACCGCCGAGAAGAGAGGGAGAAAGTGATTGTGGAGAAGAAAAGGCACTATTTCAGCACATCAGGCGTTGCGGGCGGCTGCTGGTGGGGGGGAGAGGGGCAGAGAAACATTTCCCCAACACAACGGGAGGCAACACCACCGAGAAGAGAGGGAGAAAGTGATTGTGGAGAAGGAAAGGCACTATTTCAGCACATCAGGCGTTGCGGGCGGCTGCTGGTGGGGGGGAGGGGGGCAGAGAAACGTTTTCCCAACGCGACGAGAGGCATTGAGATGAGACCCGTGTCCCAAGAATGCAGTCAGGACGCTGTCTTTCGGGTGATCGAGGAGAGCCTTTTTATTCAGCGAGCGCTCCTTATATAGGCTCCGTGCATCCCGTGATCCACCGTGCAGACACAGACGCTGTTGGCATTTCAGTTTCAGTTTCAGTTTATTTGTCATTCAAAAAACAATGAGTAAACAACAAATAGTATGCACACCTCTCCCATGAGGTGTTGCGTGTACATAACAGAACACATAACTGATTCCAACACAGACTCCACCGAGAAGAGAGGAAGAAAGTGATTCTGGAGAGAAAAGGCGCTTTTTCAGCACAGTGAGCATCGCGGGCGGCTGCTGGTGGGGCAGAAAGAAACGAATGATGAGACGAGGCAGGGAAGAAAGCTGCACCGGAGCAAACCAGTCGAGGGGTGTCAAGTGCTCCGCATGCAGAGATGGAGCTAGGAAAGAGACCCGCAGCACTTTACTTTTGTCCGCCATTCCGTTCCGTGCTTCACGAGGGTCGTCGTATAATGCGGGTCAGGCATAAAATTGCATCGGATAACTGGGGTTTTTAATGCATTGCTTCTATGGGGACTTCACTGGGACTGCGCTAATCCATCGTAAAGCCTGGGTCGTCGCAAAACTGGGGGACGTATAACCGGGGTTCCACTGTATTTCAATTGTTAATGTAGATAACAAAAACCTGAAGCAATTCAAACACGACTTTTAAAAAAAAATGTGAAGCGTGTTTCTTATATGGGTAAACTGTGCAGAGGGGCACCCAAATGCAAAAGGTCAATGCAAATACTACAACCAAGCACAAGCTTATGCAGCATGATAACTCAGTCACAGATGCATCTGTGAGCCCAGGATTCCAATGATAAGATATCGGTATGCAATGAAAGTGAGAAGGAGAAGGTAAAATAAAGGTAAAATTGACCAAGGATGCCTCCTCTTGGACGAATTCAGGCTTAGACACGTCAGATACACTATGCAGTAAGCAAACAACTAACTGATGTATACTTGAGAATGCTCAGGTTCCATGGCACATTAGAGGCAGGTAAATACTGCCAAATGAAGCAAAGCTGTGTTTGAGTTTTATTTTTCTAACTTTTTTTTCTTTCTGCATCTTCTTTGCATTCAGATAACCTAATAATTCTATCAATTTTGTAGGTCCTGCCAAGGCTGAATTACTGGCGGTGAGGTGCACCAGTGTTATTGGCAAAGGTACAAATGACACACTGTGAAAACCAAGCACTCATGTTTTAACAGTGTTCATCCTTTAAATTATTACTGTAGTAGTCTTTCATTGGGACCAATCACTTTAAGCCCGAGCATCAAAGAGGGCTAACGATGCCCTGTTGACATGTACAGTAGTTTGGATAAATAAATTTTAATATAGATGAATAAATAAATTAGGTGCTTGCTTAGAAGACAGAGAAACACAACTGCTCCTATTGTTCTCTAAAACAAGAAAAACCCATTCATTTCATCCAGCACGTCACAGAAAAGACTAATTTCACAGATTTACTCACATGTGTTTCTTCTTAAATAATGCATCAGCATTAGTAGCGTCCATGCACAGTTGTTTACTTTTAAATAACAAAAAAGTTGTGCATGATACGACTGCATTTGCACAATGGAACCATTTCATAGTTGTAAAGCTAGATCTTTGGCAAGGCGGTTTTGGATGCTTATGGCAGTATAGTCTTTTCTGCAATTATTTTGTTTTCCCCTTTCCCATTCCCCCGGAGTAGGGTAGCCAACCGGACGTTATTCTGGTTAACCTCCCTGCCTTCTGCTTTTCTCTTTCCTTCCTCCTTTTCTGCAATCATCATGTACATGCGCAATGTGGTATCTTATGAGATGAAGAATGTAGACATTACTCTCATGATGAAACCAGGCGCAAAAGACAAACCTCAGCCTGTGAGCCCTGACTGATGCCGTCATTACTTGGCCAATGTGCGATGCCGCGAAGCCCACTTGCAAACGAGAAAAACCGTCTTTTGAACAAGTAGACCAGAGAGATAATTTGGGCTAGCTTTCAACATCTTTGTGGAAACTGCATCTGCTCCACCCTCAGCATGTCCCCAACGTAAAACTGCCGCCAACTATGCAAACGTGCAGCGCTCACCTTTCGATGATGACATGGAATCCCTAAGTGAAGGCACGTACGAAGAGGCAATGTTGTGCACTGCTGCCACCATCGTCTCCATGTCAGGAGCCGTTGAGTGTCGCCGCGGAAGCGATAGGTTCAGCAGACCGGTCGATGGCACAAGTAGGGATGTTCGCCGAGGTCCCGGCTCTGACGTACCCCTGTATGCCCCACCCACACACATACCACCCCGGGGAGAACAAGATGAGCACAAACACAGATCCTTCAGCTTCGCTGGTGGATTAGCCAACCGCCAGGGAAGCATCTAACAAGATTAAGAGGAGAAGCCCTTCTTGGCTTCTCGCACACCAGCTCAACAAAACACACGCACACAAATAAAAACACAAAAATAAACAACGCAAACAACAGCCACCATAAGTCCTAAACAAAGCACAGAAGAATGTCACAGGTACAGTACAGCGGTGTCCTTGCAGTGAAGACTGCTGAAAGCAAAAATGAAGATAGGTAAAAAAAAATAAGACAGGAAAGAAAAGGAAAAAAAGCTCAAGATGTGTACAGCTGCCCTGCATGCAGGAATGCTGACTTACTGCAGAACAAAATTTATGTTTGCTAATAGTCTGGTTTATTTAACTTCTTTAAATTGCACCCAGCTGAGCTTTCAACCCAGCTAACCATCTAGCTAACATATGGCATGTCTGCTCAGTTGATTTATTTATTTATTGGACGATGAATTAATTGCTCAATTGATTGGTTGATTGATTGATTATTACTCTGTAGTTTTAGAAGTACCGGCCTCATACTTTCAGTTTCACACTCTTCTCGCTAAAATGAAAAAAAAGAAGAATAGAAATCTGAAACTATTCGTAAATTTTTACCAGTTGTGGCTCAAGGCCTTAAAGGGCGCCTCATCAGGTCTGGCCATTTTGAACTGACAAGCGCAGTTCATACAATGAGCACTAATCACCGTGTCTGCCAAGTATTACATCCCTACATGCCACGGAAAGAGCTAAAATTTCAAACCAAATGCCGTTTACCCTTCTTGTGGACGCCGCAATCCCAGTCAGAGAGTCGACGTCAATCGCACAAGTGCGCCTATGTACATGGCAGTGCCGTGATGTCACTCACAGTGACACGTAACTTTGAAAATTATTTCTGATTGAAACATCAGTTATTTGTTTAATCTGTTGCTTCAATAGACGAATTAAAATTTACAGAAGTAATAACATAGAAACCAAATGTTTGCATGTTTTTATTTCCCTTCGTACTGGAGCAAGAGATATGTACTTCTGTTTTGTTTGCTTGTTCCCATGTCGTGCAGTCACACGCACAGAGAACGAAACTATGTCATTTTCTACCACCTTCCAGCACCGCGATGACGCTCTTTTATCCAATCGCGTGTGCCTCAGTGCTCATGCTTGCGGCTCCGACTTATACCGCTAATCAGGCGTTCTCATGCAGAGCACCCAAATGCATGAGAAACCGTCACCGGAAGTGTACCGCTGATCAAAAACGCAAAGAGAAGGAGAGTAAACAAGAAAAGAAGACTGGGCTCGTGACGTATGCGCCACGCACTCTTCCAGCTCCAGCATGGGAGAATGCAGGGAAGGAATTTCACTTGCAGAGGCTAGATGAGGGAAAGTGGAGAGAGTGTCTATGTTGGCGATGACGCTCGCCTCCTGAAATCATGGGTTCGCGGGACTCCAAATATTTCTATCTCTGCTATTAACGAACCAATTTGAAAACTTCTTGCGGTAGGACACTCCTTAGAGGGCACATAACTTCCAGCATCTAACCAAAGTTTGCTATGTGGCCTGGTGAGGGGCCCTTTAACTCTTTCCGTGCTGTACCCATTGTGCATTGTTAGCCCGCTAACGATGGTTCGAAACGCCGGTTTCAAGACTTTCCGTGCTGCCCATGGAGACACTGTGCTATCGGACGTGAAGGAGAACTATTCTTTCGTTTTTTTAAGCAGTTTGCTTTTTCCCCCCATGCGATGATTTCTGAATGCACTCCGAAGTTTTCAAGATCATCAAAGCAGCAGGCAAAAATGGCCGCTTGCTTTCGATGGTTTGAAACGCCCCTTTCGAGACCTTCCGTGCCACTCACAGACACTCTGCGCCATGGGACGTGAAGCAGGAGAACTATATTTTTGTTTTCTAAGCAGTTCACTTTTTTCCCACAAGGTGTTAATCTTTTAATGCACTCTGAAGTTTCGCGAGCTTCAAAGTAGAAAGCAAAAATGGCCACCTCAGGGAGCGGCGCGTGCACTTCGAAAGATCGCAGATCTCATGATTCCACTGCGTTTGCGGCTGATTTTATCGGTGGATCGGACAGCAGCGAATCTGAGGATGCTGTCCTTTCGTCGGACTTTGATTCTGAGAGCGACAACGACGCAAGCCAGCCCGGAATATTGGCAGCCGCAGCCTGGCACGCCAAACTGTAGTGCTCGCACTTAAATTTTTTTAGTGGAAAACCTGTTGAATGAAAACTTTCGATTTTTTGGGATATAGTGCCTATTAGATGGCAATACACTTTGTATATCTCATAATGTTTGTTACATTTTTTTCTTAGTACATACAAGCATGTCTTCACAAACTTTGTTCAATTTTATCCCACAATCTTCATTTTGGCAATTTCTATCTCTTTTATGACATGCATCTCGTTAATAAACTTTTATGTGTGAAAAGTGCATTCATTCTGCTTTTTGTTTATGTATTACATAAAATATTGAGTGCAGTAGTTCTTTGGGACAAAAATATCTGGCTTAACCTGCAAAAAAGCACCTATTTACCCCATGGTATGGAAAGAGTTAAACAGCACACTAATTGGCTGTAAATTTAATCCAAACAGTGGAGGAAGAAAGAAAAAGAAAAGACACCCTCTGAGGCAAACGTACCCAACATAAAGCTACATTCAATAATACACATGCTAACCAAAATATAGTTCAGAAGGCATAACGACCAAGGGTGTTCATACTATATAAACATGTTTCACAAAGACAGCGTAACTGTACCAAAAAGTCATGCAAAAACATTAACTCTGTAATTACACAGAATAAAATTGAATCATATGTTTTCCTGCTCAAGGTTGAATTATTCAACAACTTGAAGGAGGGAAATGTTGATAGCATGAATGTTAAGCAAGTTCATCAGAAATTTACAAGTTGAAGTTTCACCCTGCTACTTCCCACTAAGCTTCTCAGATTGGTGCCCTCACACGGGCTGGCTCACGCTGGCTTCCTGTAACCTCATACATTAGAGCAACTGAACACGGCACAGTGACCAGATGGTAGTTTCAGTTTGATGAGACAATCCTCTCTTACTTTTTGTAAACTGCAAGGTTTGCTATTTGAGGCAAATGTAAAGACTAACTTTGTAACATTCCCAGACCTGCCAACCTTACCAGTTGTAAGATACTATGGTCAAAGCCTAAAATAAAAAAAAAAATCGATGAAAGAAATACTAAAATTGTTTTTGTTACTCAAGATGGTAAATGTTTATTACTTTTTTTTTTAATTTGGATGAGTTTGTTCTGTAGGGACACTGTGAGCACACACTCCGCTCTCTTGCAACAGTAACAATGAACTGCACCTACACAGAGAAATATTTGTAAAGGTCAATTGCGAAATACTCATGCAATGGTGGCTGAAAATTCAGTTGTTCATATACACTGTTTAAAGAGTGGCTGGCACTGCTGTGGGCAAAAAATCCAGCAGATATGAAAAATCTGGCTGAGAAATCAGTCAGAGACTGTTTTGAAATTTATTTCGCCCTAAACCGGATGCAAATAAAAATCCCAAAATTATTGGTGCAAGCTCTAAAAAGTGGGCATTCTACATTAAAGTGTATGCATACTGCTGAAGTTAGGTGGATGGAAATGTTTCCTTGCATGAAAGCTGGGCCATTATGGCATATTTAAACAGAACAATTATGAAACAAGTTACCAACAGAAGTAAAAAAATTATTTGTTACAAAACTAATATTCACTCTGTCACATTTTCATCACTGAATCAATGAAGACACAACATAGGTTTATATTGTCACAATATTTTTTCACAACACGCTCATTATGTTTATGTAGAATGATCTAGTCTATAGTCTAATGAACTCTTTTTATGTAGGAGTTAAGGGGTCCCGCCTATATATTATGCCAAATGTAAAGCTATCCATGCAATAAAAGAACTTGTGACATTACATCATTATTCCCCCGTTTCCAACTGTTAGTTGACTCGGCCTCAAGATGCCATCTGTCTAAAATATGGTCCAAGCAATGTGGTGACTCCATTAGACAGGCAGGTGTTGATACCAGGTTCAATGCCTTGAACCAGAAAAATTCTTCAGCTGTGAAGGCTGCTACATGAGGAGAATGAAATTGCCTACTCTACAGCATTGTATTCAAGTTAAGCCAATTTTTTTTTTTTTAATGCATGAAACCTTCTTTCCATCGCAGGTTCCTGATAAACAGTTGCATATAGGCTAATTGGTTCTTGGTCATGTATGTGAAGTTGAGCTGCACGGTACTAACATGACAAACACAATTAAGGCACCACCTTATGCTGTGTGATTGTGTTTTAATAGTATGCACCTTGTTAGCACCATGCAGCACAACTTCCCATCAATAACAGATTTCTCTAACTACCATAATAGACAGCGCACAACTGGGAGCAAAAAATAAAAAATTAAATTATGGGGTTTTACGTGCCAAAACGACTTTCTGATTATGAGGCACGCCGTAGTGGAGGACTCTGGAAATTTAGACCACCTGGGGTTCTTTAACGTGCACGGGTGTTTTCGCATTTCACCCCCATCGAAATGCGGCCGCGGCGGCCGGGATTCGATCCCGCGACCTCGTGCTCAGCAGCCCAACACCATAGCCACTGAGCAACCACGGCGGGTAACTGGGAGCAGACAGACAGAGAATAAGAAAGACGCAAGACATAACGTTTTGTTTCACTGTGTTTCATGTGTTGCCCCATTGTTTGTCCATCTGTCTTCAATGGCTAAGTAAGTATACCCAACTTGCCTAAACCATTACTGCACTAATATTTCTTCGGAACCTATTTGACTGATTTATACATCTCTTGTTTGCAAAAATCATGGTGCGTGACGACAGGCATAACAAGAACTCACGCTTTGACGACCTCCTCCTTGAAGCCATTCACCTTGCGCAGCTTGACCTTCTCCACCAATGGACTTGGTGGCGCATCAACCGCCTCCCCTTCCACCTCCCTGAGATAGTTGATGCTACAAAGACGGTTGTGCAAAGAGAGAGCCTGTGATGAAACTTTCGCCGCAGATGAGACATAACACGGTATTGGATTTCTTGTGGCTGTTCTATTTTTTGTCCATGATCAATTTTCACTGCCTAATTGCCTCTGTCACATCATTGGATGGCCGCTGCGGTGCCTGAATTAGTAATGCACTGTTCGCGTAATGCAAAAGATGTGGGTTCGGCTACCACCTGCGACAAGTCGTTTTTCGTACACCTTCATTTCCCGTCTCCTTATTACTGTTAGTTGACTTCAATTAAAACATAACACTTAATTGTCTTTTTCGGTTTCATTGTCTGTTTCGTTCACACAATTGTAACTAGTAGATATACAGGGTCCATTATGAAAGTAATGCGCGTGATTTTATTATGACGCGACTATCCATGGCAGCACGGTAAAACCGGTCGGGAAATGTGGCGAGGGTTCTACCCTGCCAACGCAGCTGGTCGCCAGTTTACTACGAGCAGTGTGAGCGGATAACACAGCGTGATGGAGCATTTAATTGAACAGCGATACGCCACAAAATCTTGTGCGAAGCTCGGAAAAAAATGCAGCTGAAACATTTCAGGTGCTTCAAGAGACTTTCAAGGACGACTGCATTTCAAGGTCACAGTCCGGGAAATGGCACAAAGTGTTGAAGGAGGGCCAGGAGGAGGTCGCCGACAAACTGTTCTGGACAACGACCAGAACCTATGAAAACGTGGATCGTGTGCGCAAAGTTTTCCGTTCCGACAGTTGATTGAGCATCCAGCAAATTGCTGACACCCACACATGTGCACATTTGCAGTACATGGGCTAGGGACCGAGGATCTGCAAATGCGCAAGGTCTGTGTGAAGCTTGTGCCGAAAGTGTTGACAGAAGATCAGAAAGAACTTTGAGTTTTGAGCTGTCAAGAATTCTTGGATTTGATTCAAAATGAGCCGGACTTTTTTAACTCTGCCGTAACTGGAGACGAATCCTAGATGTTTGAGTACGACCCAGAATCGAAAAGGCAGAGCAGTGAGTGGCACACAAAATCATTCCACCGCCCCAAGAAAGTGCGAATTAGCAAGTCTCACATCAAAACGATGCTCCTTGTCTTCTCTGACGCCCGAGGAATCGTCCATCTTGAGTTTGTACCGCAGGGAGAAACTGTCCACTCAGGCTTTTACCTGGAGGTGCTCAAGAGGTTGAACCGTCAGGTCGCGCGCGAGGGCTGACATCAAAGACACGGTCAAGCTCCACCATGACAATGTCCCCAGCCACACGTCCTTCATCATTACCAACTTCCTGGCCTGGAGCAACACCCCAGTGGTCCCCCATCCCCCTTACGGTCCCGACTTGGCTCCATGAGACTTTTTTTTTTTGTTTCCCCAACTGAAGGAAGTGCTGAAAGGAAACCATTGGGAGACCGTGGAAAACATAGAAAAGCATGTTACAGTGTTCCTGAGAGACATTCCCATCAAGGACTTTCACAGTGCCTTCCAGGCATGGCAGACACGTCTCCGCAAGTGTAATGATGCAGGGGAGAGTATTTTGAAGAATTTTGACCATTTGTACGGGTCCGGTCAATAAATCGATTTTTCCCAGAAAATGCGCACTGCTTTCATAATGGACCCTGTAGAACATTAGGCAACTCACAAGACCACACTGAGATCCTGTGTGAGGGCAAGGATGGCAGCCACTTCGCCTTGCGTCTTCTCCGAGAGCATCTGGTCATTGATAGAGAGCACGATGTCCCCGACGCGCAGTTCTCCGTGCCTGGCTGCCGCTGAGCCGGGCTCCACATCTGAGATGGTCCAAATTCCATGCTGCCAGCGCAGCTTCAGACCTGCTTGCCCCGATCACAATAAAAACAACAAAATATGCAGATCTAAACAACTGCTAAAGGCTTACGTCATTTCAAGGTGCGCAGTCATCGATCATGGCATCAATCAGTCATCAACAAGAGAGTGCACAGCAAACCCAAGAAGGGAGGCAGGGCGAAAGCACCTGCCGACCAAACAGATGTGCTGGACAGGAAAAGAAAGACACAGTGCATGTTGTGTCTTGATTTGCATCAGCAATAAGCAAATGTGGTGCATCATCCAAGTAATGTGCGTAAGCTGCATAAGAGTTGCCCTTTGAATGCAGCTAATGGTCAGTTATGCCTGTAGATGTCTAATAATTAGCGCAGTGCAATAAATATGTGCTAGTCGAGAACTCATTAGCTTGATTTTCTCAGTTGCTGTCAGTTGGGGTTAGTTGCCGAATGCCAAAGGTATAGAGTTCATTCATTCATTCATTCATTCATTCATATACTCTCAGGGCCACCAGGGCATTATAAAGAGGAGTGGTTAGCTCTTAAATAACAATGCAGAAATGGCAGTCTTGAATGAAGACTCATCGGGATTGCTAGCGATGGAGGCAGGGATGTGGTTCCAGTCAGAGGCAGTCAGAGACATGGAGGAATTTGCACACTAGAGTGTATGGCGGCTGGGCACATAGACTTTCAGATTGTGATCAACGCAGGAGGAAATGTATAAAGGGGTAGTGACAAGTTCATGTTTTAGCTCTGGAATATGATAAAAGATTTTTATAAAAAAGGCACAGCCAAGCACCTTTCCGCCTAATTGCTAAGCCAGGTAGCTGGAGAGAATGCTTGGTTGTTGACATGTTTATGCTGTGGCGTAGCCGGCACAATAAAATATCGAGTTTGAAATGATTGAAGGGAAGAAGATAGAGCAGAACAAGGATCCCACATACATTAGCCATATTCGAGTTTTGACCTGACGAGAGTTTTGCACAGGTTTCACTCTTTTGTTGTTCGAAAAGTCACTTGTATGGCAGTTTACAGCCACTGCCACGAAGTGTTTTAACCACATGCAAGTTTACCAAGAGGTAAGCCCATGCAACAGAGGACCCGCCGAGTAAAGCAAGAAATTTGGCTAGTTGATGTTCATTCATCTTGTAATACACTAAATAAAAGTGAGTACAACTAGTAATGCGAAAAGACACGCCAGACAAGGACGCCAATGTGTGAACTACCACCTGGTTTATTGCCGATTAAATATTGCCCGCATATGGGTCAGGGTCAGGTGAGCATGCACAAGTGCCTAGGTTAGAAAGACAACAAAAAAGAGAAGGGAGAGCCAGGCTTCTCCACATGCTTACATGACTGCCACCAGAACATGGGCAATGTCTCATTGACCATAAACCAGTTGGCAGCTTGTGCCTTGTTGTCCTTGCCTAATGTGTCCTTTCGTGTTATTAGTAGCACTCACTGCTCCACAGAACAAAGAGCACTCGCTACGTGGCACCAGGGTGAAGTGAAGTACAGTCGACGACCGATTTTATGCGAAGCATATTACTAGAGCTCAACCCAGCTCCTCAGGCGCGGCGGTGTCGCCTTCAATACCACGTGACACCGTGACGTCAGGACAGAGGAGAAACGGGGCTCCAACTCGCGCAGTCGCCTTCAAGGCTGACCACGTGACGCTACTCACAACGAGATTATTAAATATTTCTACATGTCAAGAAGGGTGTTTCCACCCCCTCACCCCAAGTTGAATAGGGCGCAAGCCGTTTCGCTTCGGCTCGTACAGACCAGCAAATCCTGGCCGTCCGGCGTGCCCGCGACCGGGCCGGTGGACTAGATCTGCCGGTCCCGACGTGGGACTAGCCGGGTGCGCGACGAGTTCGCGTCCTCGCCGGACCTACAATAAAGTTTATTCACTCACTCACCACGTGACACCGTGACCTCACGACAGAGGAGAAACGGGGCTCCAACTCGCGCCGTCGCTCGCGGCGGTATATAAGCAGCTGCGCTTGTTTCTAGGTGGCTTTGGCTCAACTCTTGCAAGATGCGCTGGGTGGGAATCGAACCAGGGTCTCCGGAGTGTGAGACGGAGACGCTACCACTGCGCCACGAGTACGATGCTTCAAAGCGGTACAAAAGCGCCTCAAGTGAATGCGGTGTTGCCTTAGAAACGAGCTGTTTCTAAGGCTCAGGCGTGCGTCGCTTGCTCAGGCGCACATTTCGTTGCCGCGCCGAACGCTGCGTTGCTCGACGCTCACCGCGTCCAATGCGGGGCGCGTAGTCGCTGCGCCGTAGCCCATTGTCTTACACCCCTTGGCGGGTCGACGGGAACGCTGTCGCGTTCCACTCTTGAAGGCGATGCAGAGTAACGCATGAGTTGTTTCTTCGTCTAGCCGAACCAAATATAGCCAAGCAACAGCAGTTCACCAGGCTAAACAGTGGTTCAACAACTAAAATAAAGGCTAGTATGCTTCGCATCCTGGGCTTAACCTTAGCTAAGCCACAGCCATTTTTCGGACCCTCAAGGGACTGCAAAAATGTCCGAAAAATCAGGCTATCCGAAAAAACAAATGTGCCCCCCAAAAGCTCAATTTATTGCTTACTATTGAGTTAGAGGCTGGAAAAAGTGATTAATGGTCTTCTGAACCATGCTTCGCTTGCGTGCAAGCAGGTCCGCCTGAATTTCGGCGAGAGTCGTCGCGTAAGCCACTGACTCTCTTTCGCCGACTCTCTCTCTCGCCGACTCTCTTTTGTAAGCCGACGAAAGAGCTGTGGCCGCTTGCATCAGCTCGGCTTGTGTCGATCGCACTGCTGCAGGAGAGTCGTTGTCGTCATCATTCTTGGACTCTGCAAGCACTTGGTGAGTGATTTCTTCATGCGACAGAATGTGGTTTTCGCGTCTCCACAGCACGACCACGACTTGGCCTGCTCACTAAGCTCGTCAACATACGGCAAACTCAAACAGGCAATCGAAGGAAGAAAGGGAAAAAGAAAGCATCACGTTACGGCAGTGACGCAGTTGCAGAAGCAGAAGCTGCTAGCATATAGCCTCAATCCAGCGTCCTAACAGCTGAGGAACCGCCATGCAAGACCGGCACCGGTTTCGAGGCTACGGGAGGAAAATGTAAACAAACAAGATGGCGGCGACACAGCTCAAAATGCGCGGCAGTCGGCCCGGCTGACACTTGGAAAGTCCAAAAAATCGAACAGCCCTCCCTAGAATGTCCGAAATTTTGAGCCACGCAATACATTGACTTTATGAGGCATGTCCTGTGGCCGGGAAAAAGTCCAAAAAGTCAAGCATGTCCAAAAAATTAGGCGTCCGAAAAATCAGTCGTCGACTGTACCCAAGGGCCGCAGGAGGCCTTCGATGTTTTGGCACACAGGATACATTTAGAGATCCTGTAAACTGCAGTGCCGACTCACCCAGGGATCCGCCCGTGTTGTGCAGAACAACGGTCCCAGAAGACGCCTTCCATAGCTCATCTGGCGGCTGAATGGCACTGATTTCATCCGAGTCGGCTGATATAGAATTCTCGGGTCGCTCGAGCTGCAAGAGAAAAGCATCACGGAAAAGAAGTTAATGCCATAAAGTGACCACTAGCCTTAAATAAATGTCACATTCCTTTAAACTTCTAAGAAGCCTTGTAAAGAATTGCTTACAGTACGATGCACTCTTAAAGAGCACTGCTATTTAAAACTGAATTATATATAGCTTACAAATTTATTCAAACTCTGAAGGAAAAAAATATTGATGATGTGACATGTTATACAAGTAATCCATTGATAAAAAGTGATTTTCCAGGCTTTAATGTGATGCATCCATAATCAGTGTTGAGCATGTGTTTTCTTTAAATGAGAGCTTTAAGTGTAGCGACACTGTATATTGCTTGTTTGGCCACTTATACACACATAAGATGTATATTTGTAATGTAGGCAGCTATTAGCTTGCTTCTCAATCTTTGCATGACAACTTGCACAAGCTTCAGTGCCATCTTTTGTGTTTTCAAGAAAAACAACTTGAGTTACAACAAACCACGATGGCCAATGGCTCGTGGTCTAGCCAAGAAGACTGGGTCCCTTTTACAAATCATTAGGACCCCTTTGCTGACAAAAGCAAGGCAACAAAATTTGGGTTCCACAAGAAAATTGCAGCAAGGGCGGAGCCATTGTGTACATTTGTGCGCATGTGTTATAAAGACTTACAATTGCAGCTGTGCACTTAAATTTTTATATTTATGCTCATTCTTAGTCCCAAGTTGTTTCGTTTTCGCAGGATATGTTCCTCCCTTTCCAATAAGAAGCGCTGTCCAAAATATTCCACGTCCCCATTTATCACATCTGTCAGAACGTTCATAACCTCTTCACATTTTAGACTGCATAGCCTCAACTCAAGGTCATACATTTTTTTTACATCATACTCAAACAGCTATTTTGCATCCAAGCTGGATTTCAAGTGGCAAGTTCAACTATACTTCTAAATTGTTTCAACTTCCACAATTCTTCAATGCAGGGCATTGTTTTTCTTTCTCGTGGAGCCAATTTCTATCAGAACTTCACGAACAATGCAGCGGCTCCTGTGTAATTCTCGTGCAAAAGAAAAGAACAAGCATTACCTGCCTGTTTTAGCAAAGCTAACATATTGTCCCGGTGTTGCACCACTGAGGTTATGTTAGGCTTGAAGGGCTTATGTGTTTAGTATGCTCATCATAATACTTGCTAATAAAACCAGTTTTGAGGACTATAATTGGTACCGAACAAAGCCCCTGCCTCCTTTCCAGTAGACCTATTAGTTGACCTCATAGTTGACCCGCTCAATGCAGGTCAACCTTGAGACATCAAACTATATGTTCCTTGAAGACAAGAATAATAATAATAATATTTGGGGTTTTACGTGCCAAAACCACTTTCTGATTATGAGGCACGCCGTAGTGGAGGACTCCGGAAATTTTGACCACCTGGGGTTCTTTAACGTGCACCTAAATCTAAGCACACGGGTGTTTTCGCATTTCGCCCCCATCGAAACGCGGCCGCCGTGGCCGGGGTGAAGACAAGAAAGCACAAGACACAGTAAAAAAAACTTCTATTTTAGCCCCTTCAGATGCCAATGAGTTATGTCCATTGAAAATTTACTTTCATTGCATTGTTTGCACACAAAGAATTGTAAAAAGTGTAGTGCTACATTTTTTATGACATACGTCATGTGAAACCAAGAGACAATGACAAGGCTTCATTGTCTGCTCACTTAGTGTGGCTGTGACTAACCAAAATTGAGCCCTTCGGTTTCCCTTCTTCTCGTGGTGCTATAGTACAGATTAAGAGGTTTTAATTCTTCAATGTGTTGTGTCAGGCTTATAGACTCCTTGCGATAACTCCCTACAGGAATGAAGGATATAAGAACGCCGACTATTTCATGTCCAGCATACCCGGAAGACACCCATCCAGCCACTTGAAAATATATGCTGGATGTAAAACATCACGAAGAAACAATGAAAGAAGTGAACCCATTACATGACAAACTGACACCTAAAGCAGATACCCGGATGTCTACCCTCCAACTCTTTTTACCAAAACACCTCACACATATTATTTAAACTTGAAGCACAGGCCCAGTCAGAAGTGCTTCAAGATCTCTACAACATATTTCAAATATCATTATTTTTCATCAGTGCTTTTGTGTTTGATGCACAATCTTGGCGTACAGTGTACAGAACCCCTCAGGGGCTCAACACTTTCATGGGGAGCATGCACAATTGTGCTTGTCTCACACCAACTGCAAAAAAACACCAACTGCAAAGAGCTTTTATTGGAAACCAGCAGGAAACTGCTAGGCAGTGTTCTGTATATGCCAGATGTTTCACATGACCTCAGCCAAACTTCAGATTGATTCATTCATCCCTTTGGTTTAATGCACAAAAGCAACATAGCGGCTATGAGAGACTAAGTGGAGGGCTACAAATAATTTTGACCCCCGTGGGGCCTTTTTAACATGCACCTAAATCCAAGTGCAGGCACATTTTTCCATTTCATCCCTTCAAGATGTGCTGTCACTATGACTGGGAAGTGAACCCATAACTTCATGTTCAGCAGCAGGATGCTATAGCCACTGAGCAGTCACGAAAAGAATGGCACTTTGTAGAAGGGTGAAACCAATAAGAAAATTGCTCACAGCTACACCAAGTACCTTAGAATGTTCTTTTGTAGTGCACTCAAGCAGCTAATTATGATCACTTAAGCAAGTATTCATGTACTAAATTTATATTAGGGCATAAGTTATGTTCAAATTGAACAGCGTATTCAGAAACTCTCCATGCAATCAGTTTCATGAAGAGACACCCAATGCCAAGCTGCAAGCATGTTGCCTAAACTCTGAATTGACAAACAAATCTGCCCGCTTCCAACACTCTATCAGTTGGTGCTTACAAAATTTGGACATCTGTCCTTGGTTCTGAGTAACGAAGTCGCAATTTGGTTGCCTCAACTTTCTTTTTCAAACTGAACATGTTTAGCTAGCCAACCACGATTTTGTGGTTTGTTCACTCTGCCAGTGAGTTGGCATCTCACTGGATGTATTTGTGGATATATACATAAACATTAAATGCACGCTGGATGCGAGTTCCAGCAAATTGTCCTCCAGCATTCTGGTATATGCCACCAAGTGCTCCAGCTCATGCAGCACGAAACTTTAACACACAATGAGTACACTGGACACACTTATGTTTTGCATAAACAAACAGTAAATCACGAGATACAACCTGTACATGTGTCAGCTCGCGGATGTCTCTAAATTGAGCATATCTCTTAATAGAAAGGCAAATTAAATTCAACAGCTTCCTTGCTTCTATTACATTTCATATTTTGGGCTTTCTCCACTTCTGTGCCACCGGGTACATGCCCCGGCGGCACAAGCGTTTCAGAATGCTTATATTTAGATACATGTACTTCTTTGTGAATATATCCCTCATCACCATCCTTCTTCCACAACAAACATCTAATATCGCCTTAGACCTTGCGACACTGCTGCATCAATGTCCCTCACTGAGCATCTACTGGATTTAGTGTTTGCATTTATGCATACCGTGTGAGCAGTGTGCTGCATAAACACTGCACGAGATTAATGTTGTGACCTGTGCAGCAAAACACCATATCATTCCTGCACCGGTGTACAACAAATGAGTCATCATGTTGTCACTGTCACACCATCGTTGTCACTGTCGTCATTTTGTCTTGCTCCTGTCGTCACACAGATGCTCGTGTGACACACCCAATTGCTTGCCTTACGCAAATATGTTAGTCCATCTCATAACACTTTCCTAGTGGTGCCGGATAACCAGCTGCCTGCACAATACTTTGCGTCACATCAATTACCAGAATGCGTGGGGTCTGCAATATCTTTCATAAATTGATGCTTTCTCATGTAGAGTAATAGAAAACTGAAACAATGCAAATTATCTGATCTATTATGTTTCAGCAGTAGGTGACTCTCATCTCTTAGCTGTTCCTCAACATAATCAAGGGTTCGACGAAAGTCTGTCCGGTCAGGCATGGGTTAAAGTGAATGAGTCACTGAACAAGCCTGAAGAAGGATTGGCATTCCGGATCCTTCTTCAGACTTGGTCAGTGACTGCCATTCACTTGTTCCTCAACAAGTGAGAATTAGATGGTTCCATTTTTTGGCGAATACTGAAAAGTTTAACCTTTCACTACCAAGCCCGAGCTGTATTCGTTTTACCTGTTTGTGCCAATATTGCAAAAGACGAGCCATACTTGTGCAAGCCCCAGCTTCCTCTGCCTTGTTTGTCAGAAATGAGCCATGCTTGTCCACTCAGTTCTTATACATTTCAGTTTCAAAGCTTGTACACATTTTTCAATCCTTTCAATTCCTTTTACTACCAACTGTTCAGATAATTACATTCAAGTCTTACGTGTTTGTTAAAGAAAAGTCTCTTTATTTAGAGAAACTGTCAATCATTGAAATAAAAAAAAATCGTGGAAATCTTTTACACTTTCTTAGAAAACTGAACCTAGGAAGTTAAATGGTTAAGGTGTGCTTAATTAACTCACTTTGTTTGTGTCTTATGTAATACAGTCAAACATGAAAATCATGAACATAAGAAATTACTGGAAAATAAGGAAACAATTTCAAAGTGTGTCTCACTGGCATCGGTATAACCAATTATATGCTAATAATTAAATTCGGATATAATAAAGGTACATTTATGCCGGATGCGGCGCATTATAATGAGGTTCCACAGTATACGTATTTACTGTCAGCAAAAAATGTTCGAACCGTAATGTGCAAGTATCACACTTCTTTAATGTTTAACAGCAGATACAAAAAGACAACTAATAGCTTGGTTGTATAAAGTAGCCCTTTGGCACCACACCGACACAAAATTGGAGCCTCCGCCTAGAGAGCCTAAATTAGAGACTGAAATCATTTCACTTAGGGTTGCACCGTGCATTTGAATTGTAATGACAATTCAGATGAAGTCTGTTGCATTTAAAAGGAAATTCAAGCTCTATTGGCTGCCAGAGTGCAGACTTTTTGTTCACGTCAAAACATTTATGTTAAAATTCATGAAAACGCAAAGGTGTCAAAACTACTAGAGCATCACTTTTGCAACTTCTGCTAAATTCTTCACGGATACTGATACACTAATTCTGCACGCAGCAGCTAGCAGAAAATTTATCGCAGACACATTTACTATGTTAACTTACGTTTACACAATTTGCTTCTTTTATTTATGTCAACATAAAACATTGTAGTACAGTGTAATCTTGTTAAACTGAACCTCAAGGTACAGGAGAAATATGTTCTTATTAGCAGCAGTTCCATTTACTAAGAAGTGAAAAGGTTCGGCACTATATGTCATATACTATCTTAATGCTATCATAAGAAGCCAACAAACACTGACACCAAGGACAACATAGGGGAAATTACTCGTGCTTAATAAATGAAATAAAGAAACGATAAATTATTGCGAAGGTTGTGGGATCACTCCCCACCTGCGGCAATTTGCTTTTTCATCCACTTTCATTTATCCATTAATTTATTGTTTCTTTATTTCATTTATTAAAGGGACACTAAAGCGAAACAATAAATCAGTTTAGACTAATGAAGCACTGTTTGAGAACCCCACAGGCAGTCATTTAAAAAAAAATAGTTTGATTATTAGATGAGAAAATGAAGGTCCAAGTATCGGTGTTTGAATTTCCCGCCGAAACCCCAGTGCCGGTACGTCAGTGTGACATCAGGGATTCCAAAGTATGTTTTCGCATTTGGGCCACGTTGGCTGAATAAAGGTTCCCGAAACTTGCCATGTTTAATATTTGGTTCCTTTAGAACACAATGTAGTCAATCTGTGCCGCTATATATAATTAGTAGGCCCTAGAAGATGCCATCAAAATACAAGACGTCACAGCCCCCAGGTGCGGGAACTTAAGTAGGCGTTGCCACCCGTATTTCATTCTTGCGCTTTTTCTGGCTGACCAAACATCTTATCATTGTAAGAGTGGTATTTTTGGTGTTGTAGAACGGTAATTTACTGATGCAGAAGAAATCATTTTTCACTTTAGTGTCCCTTTAAGCACAAGTAATTTCCCCTATGTTGTCCTTGGTGTCAGTGTTTGTTGGCTTCTTATGATATGACTAATAAAAATCGGGCCCCTCGGTTAACCACCTTTCTTCTTGTTTACTATCTTAATGCTGTTAGACATGTTAAGCATAAAGAAGTGAATGCAGCAGCTAATTTCTCCCATGGTTAGGGTGTGATCAATGGCCGTTGGATTCACTAGGATTTGCTAGTTTTGGTTTTGAGGAGGCCCCAACGATGCATCAAAACAATAATATAGCTCAGTCAGTGGCCACATAACATGTGGTGGTGCAGGGGGAGTCCAAATCATCGAAAGGCGTGCTGTAAGGCGTCCGAAATTTGGGTTGTCGCGTCTATGGGGAAAATGGTGGTGCCACTAGGCTTCCAGGTCTGTACATGCCGTGCATTAAAATCTATCAAACTTTTGCCTGCTGGAATTCTTTACACCACTCTTTAAGGATGGCTTTCTCATCAGAAGAGAGGTGTTGCAAAAAAAAATTATTTAAAACCCTGCTTCTGAAAATATCTTTCAGAGTTTGCTTCTGTGGTTCCATTTACAGAGAGTTGTGAAAATTTTGGTTACGATTAACATTACATTTTTTTTTTTAATTACCAAAGTGCAAAACCAACCAATTTAGCAGCTGCTGTTCTATTTAAGTGAGAATTCTGTTTAAACAATTTGCCAAATCTGCTTGCTTAGATGCTCTGCAAGTTGCTGCTTAGAGAATAGTACACCGAATGCTTTTAATGTTTTCAAACTGCACCATTTCTGCCAATTTTCACAAGATATAAAAAAAGAAAAGAGCCAGAAAAAAAAATGATGTTGGCCTCCACACACATACGTACCGAAACTTTAGCTTGGAAAATTTGTAAAAAAGAAAACATCAGAGGGGGTGGATGAATAGCACGAACTTTTAAAAAAAGTTTCCCTTGAGTAGACACCTTTTTTGGAATCACACACACCTTTAAATGTCACACACAAGCAGAAACAAACTCACAACAGGACATGCTGACAAGCAACAAGTTGTCTTCAGATCACAGCGACTTTCCCAGCAATCTAGCTGTTGCTGATTCTGCATACGTAAGCAACTGTTCTGAATAAGCTTGCTTGATGCAAGTACTCTCTGGCTTATATCGTGCAAGTACGGCCACAATTTTTTTATGTGCATTTCTTTTTTTCTGTAATCTTGCTGAGCCCCATCTTTCAAGAGCTTTAAAACATTTTCCCGAACAGAATGTTCTTTTTTTTTTTTTATGAATCCTTACACAACATTTACAAAATCGAACAAGTCCAAATTTGTAAACTTTATGAAAATTTTGAAAGAGTTAGCAAGTATGCATGTGCTTCTCATGGTTCACGTGTTGGCTGTACAGCCGTACCGGCAGCATGTGCAGGCACACCAGCACCCTATTTCCCCTATGTTATTCTACACATAAAACTCTACGATCACGACATGTTATAACTTGCTCGGTGCACCGGCAATGTGATGCTGTCATTTGCAGCACTGAGAACTGCCACCGAAAGTGGAGAGAGAGAGAGTAAAACATCTTTATTAATAATATTTGAATGGCGAGAGCAGTGTGGGAGGAACCCTCAGTCCAGGGTCCCTAAGATGATTCCGGCGATGTTTCGAGCCCGTTGTATCACAGCTCGAAGGACCTCGGGAGGTCCATCGCGGAGGGCATCGTCCCACAGCTCTTTGTTGCGTAGGGGGTAAAGGAGAGTTGGCAAGGGAGGAAAGAGGTTTGCAGTGCACTCAATCGTGACGTGGAAGATTGTGGGCGAGCTGCCACAGCCAGGGCAACGATCTGCATAACAGTGTGAGTAGAATTTATTGAGAGAGACAAGATTTGGAAAAGTTGCGGTTAGTAATTGGCGTAATGCCACTGCTTCCTCCCGCGAGAAGGACGGCGGTGGTGCGGCGTGGGTGCGACGAATGCATGTATAATGACGGAGTATGTCTTTGTAACGGAGCAAGGGATCCCCCCACTCTGAACTAGTCGCCTCACCACGCCGAGTCACCCGGGGGGAAATTTCACGGGCAACCGCATGTGCACGTTCGTTACCTGGCAGCGAGGTATGACCAGGGTTCCAGAGTAAGTGGGTGCGTAGAGGTGTGGTTGGTGTATTTTGCAGGATCTGTTTGAGAATTTGGTGCGCCGCTCTCGGGATGCCATGTCCTGATAGGAATCCCCGGCATGCCTGTTGCGAGTCCGTCAATATATACACTTCCTCAGGAACACGGATGGCGTATCGAATTGCAAGAGCAACACCGAGAACTTCTCCATAAGCGGCATTTGTTCCGTGCATTGCAGCAGAGTCTCTCAGGGATTCGGTGCCATCCAAAGCTACCGAGGTATAGCCCTCTTGAGTGCGTGATGTGTCCGTGTATAAAGTATGTGTTTCCGGGATGTTTGCAAGGATGTGGCCAATGTATCGTACACGGGCTTTGCGCCGCCCTTTGTTATGCTCGGGGTGCATATTACGTGGCAATGGATGAATACTTAGTGCTTGGCGTATCGCTGACGACAAGATCGTTGGATGGGTTTCAGACTCAAGGGGTGGGACAGAGTATCCTAGCCGTGTGAGAAGATGGTGGCCAGTAGGAGTAAGTAGGAGGCGCTGGCAATGGCTGACCTAATGTGCCTCTAGCAGCTCGCCTAGTATGTTATGTGTCCCTAAGTTAAGGAGACGGCATGTGGAAGTATACTTTGGGAGGCCATGGGCCAGCTTTGTCGCTTTGCGAATCATTGCGTCTATGCGAAGTTGTTGCGCTTGGGTCAACTGCTGAAATGGGAGGTGGTATGTAAGGCGGCTGATCACGCATGCCTCCACCAAGCGCAGCAGGTCCTCTTCCTGAAGGCCTGAGCGCTTGTTGGAGACCCTCCGCATCATGGCCAGAATTTGCTCAATCTGTCTGGATAGACGGGAAACAGTGTAGTTTGACCTGCCATCCGCTTGGACGTGTAGGCCAAGGATACGAGCACGATTAACCTGTGGTATCGGTGTGCCATCCACGTGCACAGTGATAGGGGGAGTAGAGGAACGGCTCCGGGGGCGAATGATTATGAGCTCCAACTTTTCTGGAGCACATCTTAAGCCGCATTTTCTCGCGTGCTCGGAAACTTTATCGACTGCTTGCTGCAGCCAGTCCTGGATGGCTCCGTCGGAACCCAGTGTCGACCAGATAGTAATGTCGTCCGCATAAATAGCGTGGGCGACATCAGGGATCTGGTCAAGTAGCCGGGGGAGCCCTGCGAGCGCGATATTGTCACGTGGTGGTGACGTTGAAGAACACAGTAGCAATACTGTGAAAGACAAAACTAACTTTTGCGATGCGATGCTTTGCGACTGGTGTTTGTCGAATCCTCGATGACGTCGAAAAGCAGTCTTTGTATCATCGAAGCAGACTTCTGAGCTGTTGCTGCTTAATCACGGGGAGACTTGGATTTATATCGAAGTCTGGCTCGAGAACGACTGTCGTCGGGTAGATGCGACAGAATCAGAGAGGACAAACGCATCGCTGGTTTCCTGAATTTCCTCGATGTATGCAATCGTCGTGCCCTTGTTGATGTGCTTGAACTCCTGGCTGAATTTTGTCAGCAACACTTTCGCGTTCCCTCCGTGCAGTCGAGCGATTCCTCTAGCGACGCAAATTCCACGGTCGAGCAGTAGACGTTGGGCACCTTCTATGACGCCTTCTACGCCAGCGGGTATTTCTGTGCCGACCGAAATAACAATGCTCGAGCGAGGCGGGTGCTCACTTGATCTTCGAGCACACTCAAGGCGTGGTATTGCTCGATCTTCAGACAGCGTCATCAATTTTGACTTCAGGTCTATGATTGCACCGTGTTGGTTCAGGAAGTCCATGCCGAGAATGACGTCTCGTGAACACTGTTGGAGGATAACGAAGGTGGCAGAGTAAGTCCGGTCATGAATGGTAATTTTTGCGTGCAGATTCCAGTCGGCGTAATGAGGTGTCCTCCAGCGGTTCGAATTTGAGGGCCTTCCCATGCAGTTTTAACTTTCTTCAACTGGGCGGCGATGTGTCCACTCATTACAGAGTAATCGGCCCCTGTGTCCACTAAGGCGGTAATTGCGTGGCCAACAAGAAGCGCGTCGAGGTTAGCGGTTCTTTGTCTGGCGTTGCAGTTAGCTCTCGGCGTCGGATCACGGCTGCGTTGTGCTGAACTGAAGCTGGAACGTCACGTCGCCAGGTCGTCTTTCGTCTTCGTATTCTTTGCTTCCAGACTTCGTCGGGACGGTGGCGTAATGTTATGTCGCCGAGTTAGTTTCTTCGGTGTCTTCGTCCACGGTGGAGGATCTTCGTCAGTTCAACGAACAGCAACCGCACCTCCATCTGTTGCTGCTTTTAGTTTTCCAGATATGAGCTCGCTGACGGGACCCGGGCTGGGCCAGTGTATGGACGGCGCTGCGACGACAGGCAGCGGCCTGGTGACGGCGAACGGGACGGTCGTTGAGAGTTCCACTGAGTGGCGGCTAGGTAATCGGCGATGTCACGCGGGTGCTCCCCAAGCTGTGGACGCGGCGCGTTGACAGCGAACCCTCTCAGTCCCAAGTTGCGGTATGAGCATCGGCGGTACACATGGCCGGCTTCTCCGCAGTGATAGCAGACCGGGCGGTGGTCGGGGGCTCACCAAATGTCCGTCTTCCTCGCGTAAGTGCGCTGGGTGACGGGTGGGCGTGCTGGCGGCGGTGGTGAATGACGGAATTGCGGCGTTACAGGGCCCTGGCGCGGTCGCGGAGGGGGACCTTGACGGCGGGCAACGGCAGCATATGTCATCACTTGCGGCTGAGGCTGCAGCGATTTAGGGGCTACTACGAGTTGTTGTTCGAGCTCCTCACGTATGACGTCGGCAATCGAAGCCACTTGAGGCTGTGATGACGGGAACAGCTTCTGTAGCTCCTCCCGCACGACCGCTCTGATAGTCTCGCGCAGGTCGTCGGTGGGCAGTGACTGAACTCCCGCGTAGCTTGTAGAGTTCGGGCGGCAGTCGAATTGCAGGTTTCGCATCTCGAGTGTCTTCTCGATGTCTTTTCGAGTGTCTTCTCGCGGCCTCGCGAAGAAACTCGTCGACGGTCTTTGGTGGGCTTCGTACCATTCCGGCAAAAAGTTCCTCCTTCACACCACGCATGAGTAGGTGGAGTTTCTTCTCCTTGGGCATTTCAGGGTCAACGTGGCGAAATAGACGGCTCATTTCTTCCGTAAAGATGGCAACATTCTCGTTTGGTAGCTGCACTCGGGTGTCCAGCATAGCTTCGGCCTTTTCCTTGCGCACGACGCTTGTAAAGGTGCGTAGGAAGCCGCTACGGAACAGGTCCCACGTTGTCAAGGTCGACTCCCTATTCTCAAACCTCGTTCTGGCGGCGTCTTCTAAGGCAAAGTAGACATGCCGTAGCTAGTCGTCGGCGTCCCAGTTGTTGAATGTCTCAATTCGTTCGTAGGTCTCCAGCCAGGATTCCGGGTCTTCAGTCGCTGCTCCATGGAAGGTCGGTGGGTCCCGAGGTTGGTGTAGGATAACGGGGGACGCTGGGGCAGCCATTGGGGTAGTCTTGACCACGATCTTCTTTGTCGTCTCGGGTAGAAGTCCGTGCTCTGGGGGCAGTCCTTGCAGTCTGCGGCTAGCATGCTGGTCTTGGGCGATGTTGGTTTTGTCGTCGGGCTTCGGGCTTGGATTGCGGCTTTGCGGGGGCGTTCGGTACATGAACGCACAAGCACCTCCACCAGATGTCACGTGGTGGTGACATTGAAGAACACAGTAGCAATACTGTGAAACACAAAACCAACTTTTATTGGGCGAACCTGTGCCCACAAAAACAGGCTACACTTATAGCACAACGACAGCGGCGAACCAAGTCGGCGATCGTCGAAAATCTGATCAGCGGGTCAAGCGCGTCGGCGTTTATACATCACTCGTCGAATGTTTCAGAGTAATCGCTGGCACCCGTGTGCGTTCCACAAAGTTCTACATTATTTGCGTCGCACACACATGCGATCAGATTACACAAGGTTCAGTCAGAGACAGCAGATAGAAGCATAGATAACATTCCAGAAACTTCCGATACATGCAGGCGCGTCCTGCACTGTGCGATAACATTTGTTAGGTGGTAAAACGTGTCACCCGATAAAGACAAACAAGTACACGTGTCAATATTGAATAGAGTAGGGGAAAGAACTGAGCCCTGGGGTGTCCCATGTCTAACAAGGCGAATTGTACTGGATCGATGCGGTCGCATTCCTACAGTGGCTGTGCATTCTCGAAGAAATGTGTGGATGTAGTTGTACATACGAATTCCACAGTGTGAATGTGCAACATTGGGAAGGATGAGGTCATGTTCAACATTATCGAATGCCCCTTTTAGGTCTAAGGCGATGAGTGCTCTCGTTTGGGCGGACGACGGAGGTCCTATGACTTCCTTCCGCAATTGTAAAAGCACATCTCTGGCAGACAGATGAGCCTGATATCCGAATTGAGAGTTAGAAAAGAATGATTTTTCTTCAAGGAAGGGCTGCAGACGTCGCAAGAGTACATGCTCCATGAGCTTACCAATGCAGGATGTTAGGGAGATGAATCGTAAGTTTTCAACCTTAACAGGCTTGCCCGGTTTGGGGATCAGTGTGATGTAGGCATGTCGCCATGCTTGGGGAAGCATGCCCTTGCGCCAGCAATCATTGAAGATATGGGTGAGGTGGTTAATATCTGCGTCACTGAGGTTACGAAGGGTGGCGAATCGGATGTGGTCGGCTCCCGGTGCCGTGTTGCGGCGTAGGTCTTGTAGGACCACCCGCACCTCGTCAGATGTGATGTCTGCATCGAGCAATTCGTTCGCCTCGCCTACATAAGGATAGTCAGGGTACTGCGGCAGCGGGCCTGTGAGTATGAAATGCTTCTCTAGCTCTCTGAGGAGTGTCGAGACATGGTCCCTGTATCGAGACATGGTCCCTGTACTCGTGCATTAGGATGTGCAGCTGTTGAAATGTTTTTCCTTTTGTTGTGGTGGGATCTGTGAGTGAGCGAAGAATCGACCACGTTTTTGCTGTGCTCAATGTGCCTGAGAGGCGACCGCAAAATCCTCGCCAGTTATTCCTCGTAAGGATCTCAGCATACTCCTGAGATTCCCGTGTAATTTGATCTATACGTTCCCTAAGTTTGCGGTTGAGGCGTTGTCGTTTCCATCGTCGTGTCAACCCTTCGCGGGCGTTACAAAGATGAAGTAAATGCGGGTCTATGTTTGGTGTCTCGGTTGTGGTGTACAGTGTGCTCATGGTGGCCTCTAGATCTAGTGCGAGAGAGTCAAGCCAGCGTTCGTACCCTTGGCACTCAGGTGGGTCCTGGCGACGTTCCCCGAATTTCGCCCAATCCGTTATTCGCACATTTTGCTCGGGCCTGCGCGCACCCCGTAATGACAAGGTGGTCGCCACGATATAGTGGTCACTACCAAGGTGCTCCTCTAAAGGCCCGTGCGCAACGACTGGGCCAGTATTGCGCACGAAGGTAAGGTCAGGGCAGGTGTCACAAGATACGCTGTTGCCTATCCGAGTGGGGTGCTCTGGGTCGGTAAGCAGTGAGTATCTCATGTTACAGATGGCATTCCATAAGCGGGTCCCTTTAGCCTGCGATTTAACATAACCCCATGCAGTATGCGGAGCGTTAAAGTCGCCAGCCACCCCACAAACCCGTCCAAACCTACCAAATTCTGTTAGTAGGTGCTGAAAACAGTGCGTTCGCGAACGGGGGGAACTGTATGCATTGAGTATAAACAGACTCTTGCTGCGTTTACCTTGCGTAATTATTTCCAATATTTGGTGAGGAATGTCAATGTTAGTGGTATGCATGCGACATGTAACCTGTTTCGAAACTAAGGCTCCCACAAGAGGAGAGACACCCGAGAGTGTGCTGCAGTCGAATAAAGAAGGGGTGCAATTGACTTCCTGTAAGAGGATGACATCGGGAGGGTTTGTGGATGTGGCAATATACTGCTGTAGGGAACCTTGTTTTCGGCAGAATCCCCTACAATTCCACTGCCACACCACTAGTTGCTCCGCATTACGCGGCGCCATCATCATTGCGACAGGAAGCAGGCGGTCGTGCATAGGGATGCGGGCGCCGGGTGCCCACATTTGAAGGCTGCGGCCAAGAGCCTTGGTCGGAAAGCGCGCTTTCGTTGTTACCGCTAAGCTCAGGAACTTACATGCGTGCGAAAGTGCACTCTATACATGATTTCACTTGCTCTGTAATCCCTATTTGAAGGGCCTCCATTTGGCGTTCTATCCTGTCCAGAGCCGCCTGCATACTAGTGCTCATGTCTGCCACCAGCGCGTCCATTTGTTTTTGCAGGCGCTCACAGCACGCCTCCATGTCACGACGTAGGCGGGCTATTTCTATTAGAGAATCGGGATTTGAATAGGTAATAGGGGAAGGGGTAGGGAGAGATTTGCAGGGCGGAGCGAGCTGTGGGGGACCCTCCACCCGACCTACCTCCCGAGGCGCCTCCATTGCTGTTTTCTTCTCCGGGGTCCGCTGCACCCCTGAAGGGACCAGGGTCACCTTGGCTGGGGCGTTGGTCTGCAGGGCCTTCTTGTAGGGTTGTTGGCAAGAAGGGGAAGGAGGGCGCCTCTTTGGGGGGCGCACCGATGCCTCGCGGCATCGGGACCGAGACTTGGAGCGGGTCCGGAACTTGCGACGGGATCTCGAACGGGTCTCCAACCGGTCTTGTCTGGTCTCCTTCGTTGGGGCGTGCGACGTTCGGGTCTCCGCCGTATCTGTGGTAGTGGTCGGGTCGCTGGAGGGTTGGAGTTCACGCTGCTCTTTCTCGAAAACTTTCCGCACCCAAGCTTTGTTCAGTGTCTGCCTAGCACGCCACGGGCAGTTTGGATCCGCTGTAGGGTGGGTCCCGTCACAGGATCTGCAGTGTGGGGTGCACGGATGTGACGAGGTGGGGTTGTCAGTCCCACACGTCACGCAAATGACCACGTGCAGCGTAGGACAGTAATCAGCCCATTGGCCGAGCTTGTGACATATCTTGCAGACCAGTTGGCGGGGTCGATGGGGGTAGCAGCGGAGTTCTGCACCATAGAAATGCACGTAGCGAGGCACTTTAAGTCCTTCATATGTTACCAACGCAACGTTGGTTTGACCCATCATTCGTGCTTGAAGTATTTGAGTTCCAGGTGCCGAAAGCTCATCCACTAGCTTGGAAGACGGTGTTCCGGGCAAAAGACCAGGAACAATTCCCTTGCATGAGTTGTCTGGGGCCGCAAAATATGTTGTGGTGGGATAGACCCGCTGACCAAGGTTCAGCTCCCTCACCTTGTACAATGCGTCGGCTACGTGTGACTGGGGTGTGCTGATGATTGCCAAGTTCTGCTGAGGTCGCAGTTAGAATATAATGTCCTGACGATCGTCGGTGGTCAAGCCGGCTGCACTCCATAGAGCACTGGCGAGTTCTGGGCACGTCCACTTATCGAGGCAAAGTCCTCCATGAGGCCGCAGAATTATCTTTTCATCATGCAAAGGAAGTGGAGGCAGGTTCTGATTCCGACTGCGCTTGCGTACGGTAGGCTGGGAAGCGTCCGGAATGCCCAAGATGTTCTCGAAGTGTTGTGTCTTAGCATGCATTTGACGGATGCATCGCTTATGTATGACTGTCTTCCAACAGCCACCTGTGTCGTCGTCAGTTTTGTCGTCGTAAATGTTCGGGGTAGCATCTTCCTCCATCCTTTCCCCGGTCGGAGTGTCTACCTCTTGTTGTTGGGAGGGAAAATAGGCGACGATGAGATCGGCGGCCACTCCCGCGGTATCCACTTCGGGCGTCTTCGTTGTTGTCGAGGAACGCGCGGCAGTGTTCTCCGTCGCCGATTGCGTCTTCTGCTCGTTGGAAAATGACGTTGCGGTAGATAAATGCTCCATCGAAACAGAGCGGTGAATCGGCCAAAGGCCCTTTGCACGCCCGTTTAGAACATGGGCCTCGGAAGAGCTGGTCGCTTGGCGCTCTTGGTTCATGGTGTAGAAAACATGCCAAGGCAGCTATGGCCCCGGCAGGGGCAGCCGCGTTGGAACTGCTTCAGAGCTGTAGAGGCGCGGGGAGCAACAAAAAAGTCCCAAGCAGTATAACAACGGCGGGAAGCAGCGAGAAAGCCGCTTCCCATATGACACCCGGCGAAAGTGGCCCGGGCAAGGGCGGTCAAGGGCGGTCGGTGAAGGTCGCGTAGTCTCGATAGTTGCGGAGCGCACCAACAACACGTCCGTTCACTTCGGCCGACTGATTGTAACTCTCCCGAAAGTGGAAGCCACCCAAAATTGAAATGGACAGTAGTCCTTTGTTTAGCTGTATTCTGGGAAGTTTTTGACCAAAGCATGTAAAGAAGTATGTAAAAAATAAGCACCACGTAAGAGACAACATTCCCGATATTATAGATGACTAACTATAGCTCGGATCTATCTTCAGTCAGTTTTTTCTCTATCAGCATGCCCTACCAATGGTTTACATATTGTGAATGAGTTTACGGAGATGAGTGGCATAGATTTATCACTACATGGAATAGTGTTACTGTTGAAGAAGCTCAAGGTAAACATGGCACCCGGTCCTGACTGTATTCCGAACTGCATCTTGAAGAACTGTGCAGTTTCTGTAGCTCCCTTTTTAGTAACACTGTTTCAAAAATCAATGGATGTCGGCGCCTTGCCCGATGACTGAAAAAGCGCCAACGTAGTTCCTCTACATAAAAGTGGCGACAAAACAAAAACTGTAAACTATAGGCCTATCTCCCTTACAAGTGTCATATGCAAATCTCTAGAGCACATTGTTTACACTAATCTATTTAAGCACCTCCAGGATAACAACTTTTTTTGTCCACTGCAACATTGCTTCAGAAAGGGATTTTCTAGCAATATGCAACTGATAGAGTTTGCTCACGATATTGCTTTTTGAATTAACAATGGTGACCAGGTTGACTGCATATTTCTGGATTTTCAAAAAGCTTTTGGTTCAGTCGCACAGAATTTATTATTACTGAAACTGTCTACCCTCAAAGTTCCACCCACCCTGCTCAAATGGCTCGAAACGTACCTCGTCGGTAGAAAGCAACGCATTATTCTTGAAGGCGCAAGTTCATCTGATATTGCAGTCTTATCGGGTGTTCCCCAGGGATCAGTTTTGGACCCTCTTCTTTTTTTAATATTTATCAATGATATAGTTGACCGGGTTTCCAGTCGGGTCAGATTGTATGCTGACGATTGTTGCATTTACCGTGACGTCACATGTGTAAGTGACTCCTATGAAAGTGACCTCGACTCTGTCTTGGCATGGTGCAAAACATGGAACATGACATTAAATTTTTCAAAATGTAAAGTTCTGCAATTTACAAATAAAAAGCATCCATTACCTACCCAGTACTCTTTATGCGACAAAAACTTATCATTTGATAAGAATAACGAGTACTTGGGTGTTATCTTCGCAAACAACCTTTCTTGGAACGACCACGTAAACCATATTGCTGCCAAAGCTAGCCGTGTGTTAAACTTTCTAAAATGCAATTTCAAGCAGGCACCTGCTGATTTGAAGGAGACACTCTACTTGACAAACATGCATCCCATCTTAGAATATGGTGGTGCGACTTGGGACCATGAAACAAAAACACTTATTAGCGAACTTGAACGAATTCAAAAACGAGCAGCAAGGTTTGTGTCCGCAAACTACGATTTAAACAAAAGCTCCTCTCAGATGTGCAAAAATTTGGGCTGGCCTCAATTGCAAGACAGACGTAAATACCTTAGACTTAAGCTATTTTACAATATTCTTTAGGCACAACAGGTTTGGCTAAAGATTCACACATGAAAGCTCCCAGCTATATATCCTCCCGTTTAGATCATTCTTTAAAGGTTCAAGAATACCAGTGCCGTATAAATGTCATTAAAAACTCATTTTTTCCCAAAACAGTGCATGACTGGAATAAATTGCCAGAAGAAGTTGTCTTAGCCTTGCAATCTTCTTTTGAAAATGCACTGTCACGCCTTTCGTTGAATTAATTCTTTTTATGTGTGCGCGCTGTGTTACTGTGCGTTTCTGAATTTTTTGTATACGCTTGTTCATATGACAATATTTATGTCTTTCTTGCTTTCATGATTCTTTTGTCATCAGTTTGCTCAGTATTGGAATGCGTTGTATTTTTATTGTTTGTTATTTACAGCGTATCATCTGCATGACGATGTACGTATTGCAACTGTATCTCCGCTACAAAAATGCCTTCAACGGGCGCTGTAGGTACCTGAATAAATAAATAAATAAATACATTGAAAGCTTGTTAATTCGAACTTCAAAAATTCAAATTTATGGATAATTCGAACTGTATGATTTGGTCCGGCCAAGCTCCAAGTTGAGCGTGCAAGTGTGCTGCGCTGACAGATGACAATTTCTCAGGTCAGAAGGGCTGAACCTGTCGCTGCTAGTGACAACAAGGAGGAGGAATACGAAGCGCCACTGCGGCCCTCCACTGCGCAGGTCACGGCTGGATTGAATGCTACCTGCCTTTTCTTCAGTTTTGAAGAAGGCAAAGAGGAGACCTTCCGCCACATTCGCTCGTTAGAGCAAAAAGTGCTAGCTGTCGCCTTCAAGGAAAAAAGGCAGACTACGATCACGGACTTTTTCAAGCATTAAATTTCTTACATGCCCTACTGCTTCCAAATCGCAGTGGACTGTTGTTTTCCTTTACTTTTGTTAGTTCGAACTTTTGTTAATTCGAACTGAAGCGGCTTCCCCTTGTGGTTCGAATTAATGAGCTTTTACTGTAAATAAATAAACTAATAAATAGCTTCAGTAATTTCGTAATAATTTTCGTAGCTGCTTTTGCTTTTCGAAGAATTCATGGGGCTTAAACCACCCAAAGCAGTACTGTGGTGACGGCCCATTGGGGGGTGAGGGGGAAGGACTCTGGGCTGGGATACTGTAACAGTTCTGTTCCAATGCCATTCCTTGTTGCACTTCATTAATCAGAGTGGTGCTCCGCCCGCCTTATAATGGGGACCAGCTGGTCTGTCGACGGTATATGATATGACTGGAATAGAATCGAGTGGAAGGAATTTTACATTATGCAGGCCCCCGTTAAATTTCGACCACCATCTGAAATTTTTTTAATGCGCACCTAGATCTAAGCATGACCATTATGATATTCTGCTCTCATCAATATGAAGCTGTGGCAGCTAGGAGTCAAACTCACGCCTTCATGCTCAGAAGCAGAACACCATAACCACTGCCACTTCAATAAGCACAGCTGCTTTTGCCATTACATCTCTGACATGCCGAGTAGGTAGCTGTAGTAAGTAGTAGGAAGAAGTAGCTACTTTAGAAAGTTGATACAGGGTCTTTTAAGGTGACACTCAAGAAAAACCCTAATATTGCATACATTCAAAATTCTATTTTCATTAATTTCACAGTAATAGGTTGACTATTAGAAGAAGGAATGAAGGTCAGAATTCCATTAGTTGAATTTTATGCCAAAGCCCAGTGCAGGTACGTCAGTGTGACGTTACGGACTTCAATACGCTGTCATATTTCGGCCACTTTGCTACTGCAGAAGTTTTTGAAGTTTGCCAAGTTTAGAGTTTGCCTCTTTCAGAATACAAATTAGTCTATCTTTACCAATAAAACATTAATTACACACAAGCACACAGCGTCAAAATCTATGAAATCAGGGTGGGATGGTGCGGAAACTTCAAGGTGGCATCGCTATCTGTTTTTTGCTTTTGCGCTAAGTTAACAGGCCTCTTCATATGGCATGTACGGCTTTCTTGGTAAAACAGAGTTGGTTAGTGCTTAGTGGTTAGTTAGTGGTTAGTTAGTGCGTCTGGTATTCCTGCAGATGCGGAAAGTGCAGGTAGATCACCGGACGGGCAAGGGTGTAAACAAGAGCAGCCCCAGAGGCGCAGCCACCTAGTGGCACAGAGCTCAACCAGACAAGCACAGGGCTAATATTGCAGTTTGAGATCGACATTGATCGCAGGGCAGTTGGGCAATCCCCCTTTTGTTCCTCCCACTTGTGTGCTACAGCCAGCCTTGGGGACAAGCACACCGGGCCTCTAAGGGTGGTATCGTATGGCCACTGGGCCGCACCACAAGGAGACACCACCAGAAGAATTGACGTTTTGCTTGCCTACGCTAAGGAGGCAGGCATCCTTCCTTTCACCTGATCCCTTATGCCCATATTAGGACACAGGCCATCCTCTCTAATAAAAGTTTCAAACAAACAAACAACAATATTGCAGTAACCAAGTGTATTCTGCCTTGCTGTTGGTATAAATTTTCAGGAGCGCCAAATAGTGACATGAATTATGCTGCTGTAAAAAATTTGCACCAGCTATGAAGTAGAATACACTTGGTTACTGCAATATTAGCTCTGGTTGTTTGCCTGGATGAGCTCTGCGCCACCGGGTGGCTGCACCACTTGTGCTGCTCATGTTTACATCTCCACCAAACTGACAAAACGCCCAATCTACCTGCCTTTACCAGACAAGCTATAGATCTCTATTGTAGAAGGATAATTTACTAATACAGCTCCAATAACTTTTCTCTTTAAAGTCCCTTTAGGGAGCATGATGTACTCAGTCAGTAGTCAGTGCCGGCGGCTTCTGCGCACTATAGACCGGGTTCAAAGCCCACTGCTACCAGTGAGCCAAGTCTGTTTCTTTTATTCTGTCATTTGGCAAAACAAACTCCTAGGAATTCCTGAATAACTTTTGCTGAATTACCAGTTTTGTGAACAAAATGTCTATCGAATTCCAAACAATTTTCAGCAGACCCCAATAAGCCGTCAATGTATTGCACATTCCTCTTCTGGCATCACTCATGGCACAGTGAAGTAGCAATTGTATCTAACAAGGATGGACTGCTAGATTGCAACAAGATGCATGCGAAACAAGCCATCTTGCAGCTCCTCAAAGTATTGCTGAAGGTGAGCAGTAGGTGTAGGTGTGTGGGTAGGTGCAATAGGTGCAGGTAACACATTCGTAATTAACACAGTAGTAGAACAAGGGGTGAATGTTTAGACAAGGAGACTTGCCTCTGTCAGGGCTAAGGAAGCACTGACAATTATGCACAGTAGTCAAATAATGCTAGGGAAATTTTGTCATCTGCCCGAGTGGAACACAAAGCTACAAATTGTTCGGCAGCCTCTGTGCTATTCTCCGAAGGATGCCAATATTCACACCTTATGAAACTTCGTTCACTTCACAGATTTGTGCAAAAGTGGTTTGCTATATCCAGCACCCTGGTGCTTAAAGTTATTAATCTGGCCTCGCTCTGCAATCTCGTAGCCTCCTAGTTAGCTCATATGGTAGAGTGATCTTGGTGGAAAGGGCGTTGGTCCCGAGCTCGGTTCCCTGACCGGCACAAATTTTTCTTAAACTTTGAAGCTTTCTTTCCGAGGCACCTGTTTTAGTTTCCTTCGTAGCTTCGTGCAGCGATCAGATAGATGAAAATATTTCCCTTTCATGAAATATAATCTGCCTTGCATATTTCCACAAAACTGATTTGTCAGCTAATGGTTCAGCAGCTACTATTACAGTTAACAGACACTCAAACCAGTGAGTGACGTTGGCCAACACTTCCAAGGCTGCAATGGCACACGCACGTGCAATAGTCCCCTCTTTGAGGGAACGTCCAGTAAGTGTTCCACCACTGATACTAGTGACACACGACAGAAAGGCATGCAAATTATTTTATGCGTAGATGTACACCTGGAATGCAACACATCCATCATTTTTTTTTTCTGCAATCAAGTTGAAGAAATGTTGCAATTACACCGTTTACCAGGTAGGCCTTCCCTTCAAGAACAGACTATACAGCACATGACAGCGTAGAGAGCAGGGCCAGTTGGTGCACGATTGGATTGAAGGGAACCAGCAGCGAATGCTATACACAAATAAGGACAACTACGGTAAGACAAGCTGGTCATACTTCTACTCCTCTGCGTACTGTGTTCATTACTGGTTCCTCCCAATTTATATTGTACGCAACTCCGCAAAACGTGCAAGTGTAGCGGGGGCAGCCACTGCCAAAGCTCAATTTGTAAAGCACTGCAAGCTCCCTGCGAAAGCAGCGTGTTCACACTGCATCAGTCAAACGCTGCCTTCGCTTCTGATCACATCTTGTTCCCTTTGTTAAGAATGATCAAGAATGAATGTTAAGTGCAGCACTTGATTAACTAAAATATTTCCATCATTCACATCCCAGATGAATCTTCATTCAAGACCGCAATTTACCACATCACTTAAGATAAAATTTCAATGATTTCTGCACATATTTTGCTTTCTTACCACTTCTTTCTGTAGTGGCCACGGTAGTTCAAAGAGTGTACGATAAATAAATAAATAAATAAATAAATAAATAAATATTTAGCATCTCTATGCTTTCCTTAGCTTGAGTATTTGTTGTTTTTATGAGGCAGTTACCCAACTTGAACTTGGCCCCTTCTTGAACAGCGCCCCCATCTGTTTTATCCAAAGTCAATGTTGTCATGAACCAACCTGGGAGCATCACATTTGAGATGCGGCTAGAGCAACACTTGTTGCTTTGCTTGCCTCAGTTTGCTTGCCTTCTAAAGAACCCCCAGGATGATTTCAACACCAGAGCGTGATTTGGCAAGACTTACCTTGTTCCCGACTTGTTTATGCACTCTACAGCTGGAGCAAGTATGACAAAAGTACTCTCGGCGATGCTGAACAGAAGGAAGGCCGTGCTCATGTCAGACTGGAGGGATCAACCAACAAGGAATGCGTAACATAACTGAAAGTTGGGCGAGTTGCTGATGATTCATTGTTGAACTGCAGCACACGCAAAAGATGACGGACAGAGGCAGGGTTGATAAACAAGCCCCGAGCTTTGTTAACTCTGCCTGTGTCCTTGGTCTTTTGTGCACGCTGCAGTTTAACGATGAAGGAGCGTGTACTATCAGCATAAATTCAAACAAGAACAAGTCGAGAATGGCTAGAATGTTGCCTTTTCAAATTCTCCTGGATTTGTAATAGAGTGTTAGGCAGTGCATCAACTGTATTGCAGATGACGTAATAATGGGTTATTGGAGACGTTTGTGTGAGTGGTCACATCGGTGGCGCCATCTTGTGGTGCAGCGTTTAACCATAGAGGACACCGCTAATATTGCAATAACCATGTCTTACTTAGGTGCTGGTGTAAAGAGTCAGCATAAGCATTGTCATTAACATGTAATCTATTTTTCTTACCTTCCTCCAAAAAGAATGGTCATATTACTAAGTCATTTCTAACAAGATTGGATAAAACATCACAAGATGTCGCTACCAGTGTTGCTACTTCCATCAACGGCTCCAGCAGCCCTGTATGGCGATATGTTTAAATACAAGCTTTAACCATATAATGGATTAATTGAAGCTCCATAGCACAGAAATAGGAATAAGCCAATGAGCTACGTTAAAATGTTTTTTTTTCTGTTCGCATTTAAATTTATGCTGATGGTATACATTGCACTCAGGCCCTTCCAGCTAATTCGTGGACTGTGGGACCCTGTCTGTGTCCACCCTACTTGGTGAACCTGTCATGGTAAAGAAAGCCTCTTGCCAGTTTTTGTGCTGATGTCAGCACAAAGTCGTTCTTGTTTTTGTTTAACGCGTCATTTCTTGGCAGGGGTGCAGTCTCTCTCTTTTCGTGTGCAGAGTAGTTGAAAAGGGAGCACATTCACATTCGAGCAGGAAATTACACAACTAAAGCTTCATCTACGGATACTTATTCATGTACAGTAGAATATCATTAAATGGAACCTCAATGGGGCAGAAGAAAAATGCTCTATTTGACAGGAGTTTTCTTTAGTAAGAAAAAAAAAAAGACATGAACCTTTTGCAGTGCGAATTTCATCACTGAAGTGAGAAATGTGTTTTGTTCATCTGGATGAGAAACGACAGGCAGAAATAAAGAAAGAATCCTCAGCGCACTTTTTGTGACAGATTAGGGCTTTTCCCATGAACGTCGACAAACCAAAGCATTGGAGTGCATTGGTCTTCGAACTTAATTCGCAATCATACCGGTGTGAAGCATGGCCACAAAATATCTAAAGACCATTTTTTTTTACCACCTAAGGCTAGTTATATGCCCTAGGCAGCATGCTTTAAAGATACCGCACAAAGCCCTAACTAACCTCAACTTGATGCAATACATGAACAGTTTACAAAACGTCACAAAGAACCATGTTTATCTGCGGTACCGAATTGACAAGTCACGTACTGAAGAGTTGCTGACGCTAAGATTTCTAAGATTAGTCTTCCTTCCTGTTTTTCTCCGTGTTGGATATTTGCTGTAAAGCCTTTGTAGAAAACGTTCGACCAGAAAGGGCTAATTGATGTTTTGAAACCTGTATCGGTTCTTTGTTCAACATGCAGTAGACATAGTCGCTCATAACTGCTACAGCACAAAAGATGAAGACAAAGAAGAGGCTGTTCCAGTGATAGATGCACTGTCTCTCCTCTTCGTTTTGGTCATTTGCATTGCAGCAATCGTGAAAAAATACCAAATAGCCCCGTTCACCGTCCTCCATAGAATGATGTATGTGTGACACATGATGTATGTAGTATGTGACATAGAGCTCAGGAATATTGTGAATAGGACTATGCCACATTCTGTGCCCTTAAACTGGAAACGACCTTATGTTAACCGGACTGCAAACAATTAAATTTTGAATTGGTCAGTGACCAGAAGTGCTTTTTAAATACGCTACCTGACCAGGTGAGTTTTCGTCAAACTCTTGACTATGCGCAAGACTGTCGCACTATATGTCATATGCCCTTTGAACCCTTTTTTCACTAACGTTAAGAACCAAAATGTCGATGCATGACAAAGTGCTTTGAACAGCATCCACAAAAATGGTCTTGGTAGTACTGTATGCCCTGGCATTAAAAATTGATCAGTTCTTGCTTGCATCCACCCATGCGCCACTTTTTAAGGATGGTTTTCTTCACAGAGAAGATAAAAAAAAAAAAACATTTCAGATCTTGGCAATAAATTCTTTAGTGCTTGCATTGCTAACTCTTGTTCATGTTATGCAACATTTTTTTTGTGGTTTTGTTAGCGCATATATAAAATATTGTATTACAATTAACAAACGTTCTTAAAGCTAGCCAATTTAAAGAGACACTAAAGAAAGCACTAAAAGCATCCTTTCAGAACTCGGTAAATTCCCTGGAAATTGACTTTTATTGGAAGAAAAAATGAGACAAACCTATTTTTTTTTTCCCCATGCTGAAGCCCCAGCACCAGTACATCAGTGTGATGCCACAAATTTCAAAGTATTTTTTTCTTATTTGGGCCATTATGGCTTGGTAAAGGTTCTTAAAACTCAAGTTTAGCTTTTTCCATTTTATTTTCTCTTTTCAATTCAGTTTTTGGCTCTTTCAGAATACAATGTAATCCATCTTTATGGGCAAAAAATTGACTAGGCCCAAACAGATGCTGCCAAAATTCATGATATCACGACTCTCTGGTGAGGGAACTCTACTGTCTTTTATTTTTCTGTGTTCACTGGCTTGCCCCAGATTCCTCTTGTGGTAAGAGTGGCTTTTTATTTCGGTATTGTAGATGTGTAATTCACTAATACAGCTCAAATCATTTTTCTGTTTAGTGCACCTTTAAGCAGCAATTTCATTCAAGCAATTTCCCTTTGCCGTGATTCTACTGTAGTTGGTTTGCAAAGACCTCCTGCTAAAGAGTCTGCCTGTATCAATTTCTCAATTTCAATGCTGAAGCAAGAACAACTGATGGCCTCCAACGACAACTGTGTATTCCCTGTTATAGCAGTTTAACCCTTTCTTGTCCAGTGATTTCTGTAGGAATCATAACGCTTTACAAGAAACGGCCGAGACAGAAAAGAACAAAAGCTGAAAGTAAAGGAATCAGTGCCAGCAACTCTAACTAGTACATAGTATATGTTGACTACCCACTGCAGATCATTGGTTCTTTCTGAAATTTTAGAAAAAGTCAACATATTGAAAGATGCTGAGGTTAGGCATCTAACTGCATATTTGAAGCCTGCTGCCTAAGGCATGTGATGTGTCTTAGACATGGCAAGAGAGCAACCTTTGAATAATTTGCACCCATTACTCACACAAGTGTATTTGCAATTTATAAGCTTCGTGCTCCACAAGCTCCCTGGAGCAATAAATTCGTCCCATAGACGGCTTTTATATATCATAAAAGACTGCTTCAGGAATGTTATTTTTATTTCTACCTTTTCCTGCTTCAGTTGCACAGAAAATAAGTGCATTAGTTCAAAAACTAAATCCGGGCCAGGACTGGTTACAGCAGGACCTGTATTCTGATTCCCATCCCCACAGAGACAATCCTTGCAGAACCCTACCTGACTGAAGAAAGCAGCAGTCACAGTAGTGGCCAATTATGTATGGCAAGATGTGCGAGCTTGGTGACAGCACTCTCTCTCATCACCCTTACCATAAATAACCATACCCACTACCTTCCTTGTGTAGATATGCAAGTGGTTGCCTCACGTTAAGACTGCAAAACACTTTGCAATAACATAAAACATCTAAATGGAATGAGCTTAGCAAGCGACTATTGCTTGCAAGCAAGAAAAACAATTCTAGAATCATTTTTTACAATTATAGTTTCTTTGCAACTATGGCAAGTCCACTTTCCAGCAGTGCTTTCCATGGCAGAGGTACACTAGGTTGTGTGAGCCTGGCCTCTCGCACAGGAGTCAAGCCACCCATCTCGGAGGCCAAAGAATGTTGATGGCCAGTGTGTCAACGCTTTTTATCACAGTTGAACCAGCTTGTCCTTTTTCCTCTGCTCCAGCCAATCATATTGCACTTCTCAGGAATTGTCTCAGCGGGAAAGGATATCAAAGTACAGCGGCAGGTTTTTTTTCAGTCATACTGTCACAGACCTTGACAAAGGCCATGGCAGGCTATAATCCCACATTGCTTTGTGTCACTTTCTCGCTCCCAGCACTACTGCTTGAGTTGGTCTGGAAACCTGCAAAAATGAATGCTGAGCACCAACATGTGCATCATGCTACCAATGCCAAATAAATGACAGCTTTTTCAGGCAGGACAATTCAAACTATCTCTGGCATTACTTCGCCAGCCCATATTCTTGTCATTTCAAATATGGCCTCAAAATGGCACAATTCAAGTACAAAACAACCAGCACACTTTAATTCTATATGATGCTAGCATTCCGTTTTGCAGATACTGAATGTCACACTGATAGAGACATGGTATAAATGGATCCTCTTGACTAAACACCTGGCTTGTCAGCACTAAAGTTTCATGCAGACTGCAGTTTCTGCCTGCTTGTTCCAGAACAAATTAGAAAGATATGCCATCTGTGTCAACAAAGTAATATTCTGAGCGAAAGCAATGTTAGCACCATCTGTTTTATAAAATTGAAACATCTGAGATGAAAAAGAATGTGAAGATTGGTTAAATAAATTAAATTATGGGGTTTTACGTGCCAAAACCACTATTTGATTATGAGGCATGCTACTGTGGGGGACTAATGAAATTTGGACCACCTGGGGTTCTTTAACGTGCACCTAAATCTAAGAACATGGGTGTTTTCGCATTTCGCCCCCATCGAAATGCGGCCATTCGATCCCGCGACCTCATGCTTAGCAGCCAAACACTATAGCCACTAAACAACAACGGTTGGTTAAAGAATGGTTTCACAATTATGCTTACAGATAGAGTGGCATTCCTTCTATCAATAAACTTCATATATTTCATCAAGCATTGCCACAGATCACAGGAACTTAATTTATTCCAGAAGAAACAGGCAAACTTTGCACTTCACCATAGCATTTGACAAAATGTACCAGAAAACTGCACCTCTGCCCGAAATCTTATTTCAAACAAGCTGGCGGCGGTTAAGTCAGAAGGATCACTCATACCTGCCCCCTCTTTAGCATAGCATTCTGTGCTTTGTGGCGTCGCTGTGGTGTTTCTAACGTAATAGTGCGAAAAGCAGGAGGAAGAGAGCCTGGGACGCACAGGCATGAAGATGATGCGAAGATGTAGAAAAAAAAGAAAATAAATAAATAAAGAAGTAGGTGAAAGAGTGAGGCAAGGAGAGTGCTGTGAGTGCTGGGGGAGAGAAGGAACTGCTGCACACCCATGCCTCACGAGCCCCATCACGTCAGCCACTTTTGCCAGGACACAGCGTCTCGCCATAGCTTTTCATCTGACTGCCCGCAGAAGGCAAGTCTCCAGCACACTCAGCGCGAAAGATGACGCGCAAAACTCCGCAAGAAAGATTTAACACATAACACAAATATACGACCACTAAGACGGAAATGCTCATGCACCAAGTGTGTGCAACATGGGCAAAGCATTTGCGTGGTCCTTGCTTGCATCCTCGCTTTCAACACCTAGGCTCCAACTTGCTCCCCTTCTTACAAGGTTTACGGTTTTTGTGGCAGCGTCTCGAGTCATACAGTGAAACCTGATTGTAGATTTTGCTGACCTGAGTCTACAGGTTCGTTAAGGGCATGCAGTAGTTTCCGGAATTTCAATACGCACCACAACCTTTTGCTGTTAAGATTTATGAAGAAGTCAGTGCTAATGGTGCCTTGATCTCTCTGTGCTTCTGCTTCAGTGCAAGGTTAAGGAACCGCTTGAGTATATAAAGCAGGCTATCACAGGAGTCACTTCCAACTGATTGCCTCAAAGCAGTCTGCATAGGCAAGCCTGGCAGCGCACACGCGATCCCTCCCGCGGAACACTAGCGACTAGCCAAGTGCGGGCAGTACACCAAGAGGCAGTGGCAACATCCAAAGGCGGCGAACAGCAGAAAAACGTTGTGCTCAAAAGCATGCGGCAGCCAAGGGCGAGGCCACAGGAAGAAAGACGGCCCGCGCGAATCAAGAGTCGAGGCCACATCTCAAACTTGTCTCTTTATTTGCTTCGACTAGGTCTCTTACAAGGGTCGGGACAACTTGCAGGAGAGCAGATATGGCGCCAGCTTAACAAGGCGAGAACCAAAGCTTAGACATGAAAAACCAACAATTACAGCGCAGACTACACAAGCTTGCTTAATCATCATTTTTCTCCCACTGCCTTTTATGTAAGTTTCACTTATGGACTACTCACTGATGTTTTCGGATAAGGAGAGACAACTGTTAGCAGCATGCGCTTTTGTTCCCATGATTTCCTGGGTTTCATTTTTTAGAGCAGGCCACAGGTTTTGACCACCTAAAGTTTCTCAGCTTTTAGCATCACGCTTTGTCAGCACAAGTTGGCTTTTTCCGCATGCAATAAAGCACAAGGTTTTCCGTTCGCTGCCTAACGCATCCCGCACGTGCGTTGTTGCTTTGGGTGACAATTTTGTGGGCCAGGCACCGAGTGAAACATTTGTAGCGAAAACGTAAAAAAAAAAAAGGCCTTATCAACTCTACCACAAACCAAAAAGAAGAGCACTCATTCTACTAGGGATTTCACTACGGCATAAGTGTTGCTACAATCAACTTCACGTACCTACAGTACTATCAAACGCCAGGATAATGACAAGGAGCTGCTCGTTCTTGAAACGTTAGGAGTGCCAATTTTGAAATGACGCACTTGTTAGCAATGCAAACATGCAACTGCCCCCGAAGAAACTACAAAAAAAAGGCAAACCTAAGAGTTTCTACTTGGCAAGTGCTCAGGAAAGCAGTGATGTACTGAGGTGCATGCAGGACACTGATAAGTCAGATTCAGAAAACTCAAACGCTCGCTTTTGAAGGAACTGCAAGGAAGTGCTTAAAGGGACGCTAGGAAGAAAGACCAAGTCAGCATAAAGTTGTAGAGTAATACTGTAAAAAATTCCTTCTCATTTCTCTGCCAATGAAAGGCCAAATATCAGTGTTAAAAATTGAGGCCGAATTTTTTTTCTCTCCCCCCCTACTTAATCTTTCTTTGCGGTATTACGCTCAAACCACAATGCTAATGATTTCCCTGTATTTAAAAAGAAAATAAACGTACACTGTCGATCAAGTTGAAACTATTTACAAAACAGGCACTTCCACTTCCTACACCAGGGAGCGCTGTTGCAGATAATTCGTTTCACCATATTCTCACGCATTTGGGGCTGCATCTTATACCGGGAAAGTTTCCAATAGTTTCCTTGGTCAGCTGCTGCTTCCTACATTGTCATCTTACTCTATTGAGAGAAAAAATAAAAAAAATAAATAAAAATAAAATGGCTTTCAGCCAATGCTGTCAAAGTCCTTGACAGTGAAAGGAGCTATACACTTGCTTCATACTTAGCAGGTAATGCTGCAGAAGCTACGCAAGTGGTAGTGCAGTCGTAGAAGTTTTATTCTGCATGCTTCACAGTGCAGTTGTTTTTCATCTGCAACGGTTTCTACACCATAACTAGGTCAAATATCATAACTAAAACTGGTGGACGTAAGGTCACGCAAAATCAAACGTTATTTTCACATCTTTGCACTCCCAGCATGCCACATGCTATCTTTTGGTTACAAGTGCAAGCGGCACACTGTGGCCGCTGGCCACAAAAACGTGACCTTCCGCTCGGTCGGTGATAAATAGCCTCAGATCTGCGATGCCTTCCATGTAATAATTATCTAATATTTTGTAAACAATTGTATGAGATTTATTGATACAATGAATTACAACACATGTTTTTATATCTTTCTTTCATGTTGTGACCCACGAATCTTTTTGTCGCACATGCGAGCAGTAAGAGAAGTCTATCTCTAGCCTTTGTAACGTTGCCTGCTATGTGTGAAACGAAGTGTAAACCAGGAATTTCAACACGACCTGGCTTACTGCGTCTCAGATAATGGCAAGGTTCACTTATCTCACATTTTAAAAGTGCAACTTAGCAGACTAGCTTCGACTGTCGTCCCTTTAAGTGAGCCAGTGCAGTGAAGATAACCACGAAACCCCACAATGCAGACAATTAGGCGTGCCTAATGGCTTAAGCAAACAACCAGAAAAATAGCTGCAAAGCCTGCATCAGGACAGCAAAAAGACGCGCACACATAAAGGCAGACATAGGAGCAGCATTAGTACAATGCCTTTTCAACAAAAAGAAATCTGGCGCCATCCCAAGAATGATATGCAAAATCATTTTTGGAACATGCCTGCACATTTCTTGTGGAGCATGCTGACTGTCATGATTTCTTTTACGCTTATCCTTATGGCAGACCGAACTAAAGGCCTTGTCCGAATCCTGGCTGGCAAAAAAAGGTTTGAATACATAAGGCCAGGCTACAAGGGGTACGGCGCTATGAATTTCGTGATAGACTGCACCATGCCATCCAGACTGCCTGCGTTACACAGCTATTTCCGCAAAAACAAGTACACAGTCAGAAAGTACTGAAGCAGCAAAGCTGGATTTGCCAAAGAATTTGTAGCTCATTTTCCTTGAAGCAAGGCTTTCTATTGCCCTCACATCCAGGCTATGAGCCAGAAAATGTTCCAGTCATGGCTCCTATTTCAAAACGCGGGAAGTAAGCTCGCTGACCCGTGCCACATGCTAAATGAAATACAAATACAGTGGTCGTTTCACTGTCCGCAAACTGCATGCGTTGAGGTCTGTTGCAATTCTGACTGTTTTTCAATCAAGGCAAGCATTCAAGAAAGCCCAGCCACAAGCAGCGCTGGTGCAGGACAGTAGAGAAGCGAGCGAGCAAAGCCAGGGACAGAGATGAAAGTTGGGTAGTAAATACGGGAAACTCGGGTAGAGGAAAGTGCTAGGCAGTCCTCGCCCTACGGCACTTCTTGACGCCATACGCCTTCTTGACGTACTTGCACAGAGCCCTGGCCGCAGAAGTTTTTTTTTCGGAAAGAACAAAGTTTCATCGCGGCTAAGATAATTTTTAAAAACTGGAAGGTGCAGCGTATGGTCCTCTGTCAATGATACCACTGCACCCCTGCATTCTACGTTTACTAATGAAGCCATGAGAAAAATTTAAGTTTCTTTGCGATTTCCAAGCTCCAAAAGTTTGCACATCTCGCTCGATAAGAACTGCAATGCGAGCTGGCCAGGCATGTGTTGTACACTGTGTACCACATGGAAGATGACTATTTTTCCTTTTAAGCTACACTGCTAGGGAAGTACTGCCGAATGTGGTCAATTTACCGTACTACTTGGGGAGAACTACTACGCATACTTTCATTGCTGCCATCTCCAGTTTGCTAAAAATCAGCATAATTTGGTTTTCTGCTTTGAGTGAAACCCATGGCATCTTTATCAACCAGATGCCTCATGGCGCGACATCGCACTCTCAAATAATAATGCGCAACAACTGTCCTACACTGAAGTCTCCCTGTCACGTTTCATTCTACGATAAGCTCATTCCAGTACGTGATTGCTTACTCCTATGGTGACGATGTGTTCAGGAACTCATAATAGGCTAAACGAATTTGGAAAGCAGGCCCGCAGACAAATCCTTGAGGAACCAAATATTGTTCGTTATCAGCACAAGGTAGCACAACAGCTGTCACTTTAACTAGCTGAAGCAGTGCAGATGTCGAAGTTGGACTGAATGCCAAAAGCATATTTCTTCCACAAGTCTGGACAGCCCTACAACCCACACTGGCCATGACCTTACATTGCAGACCCTACCGAACGAAACTGTGAATTGATTAACATTGAAGAATTAATAGGAGAAATTGACACTACAGACACACACACATCATCCTGCGCAACTGATCCCTTTCTTACATGCGTTTTGGCAAGTTTTTCGTAGAACCATTCTGTTTTTTGTTTTTAATGCAAGAATTGTCGCTGACATGAGCACAAGCCTGCACTTCCCTACAGCACCTGCCGAGCCATGGCTACCAAATCCATGCCTGTCAGTAACACTCAGGTTTCCTTGTTTCGCAACACAGCAGCCCCAAAATATGCAAAAATACCGGAAAGGGGGGGGGGGGGGGGGGGCTCGATGGAGTCGGGATAGAGGAATTTAAGAGGACACTCAAGAGACACACTGGATAAGTTTAGACTGGTGAAGCATTATTTTAAAGCTTTTAAGGTAAGAGGTTCATAACCAGAGAGAAAACGAAGGCCAAACTCCTATTTCTTTAAATTACACACTGAAATTCCAGTGCCGATACATCACACATCAGTGTGACAGCACGAATTTTGCAGTCCTTTCTTGTATTTGCGCTGCTGTGAAAGGTTTGAGCAGCATCCCTTAACACAAGAACGACAGATAATAAAGGAATGGTGTTCTCATGTCTTCCTTTTCTGTCATCCTTGCGAAAAGTTATGCCGGCCGAACCTGTTAAGTTAATTGCAGCAAACCCTCACTTTAACGAAATTGCTTTATTCAAAATACCGATTTATTTTACTTTTGTCACCTTCACTTGTCCCAATGACTTTCTCATACCTCTCCATATTTGAACACAATACCGCGTTACAACAATGTCAATTTCTGGTCACGAATTCGTTAAAACGAGGGTTCACCCGAGAATATGTCGTAAACATCCACGACATCGCGCATGGACTGTTGCAGAAACATCAAGGTGCCACTTATCTTTCGCGTTTCCCTCCCCTATGGCTTGTCAAATCTCCTGTCACAGTGGGAGGGGCTTTTAAAACGACGGCTATCTTGAGGCTCTCCTCCTGATTTGTGATTTCTATGTTTCTGGCCGTTCACGGCCAAGTTAGGACACTGTATGTCAGTAGTTGCCACTGTAAACAAGTTAAGTAAATAAATAAAAATGACCGATGGTCGGTTCCAAGCCCGGGTCCCACAGCCCATAAGCCCAACGCTCTAACCATTAGACCCCAGACTCACGCTTGAAAGGGTGGAATAATTTCGTGAAAGCCAGCGCTTGAGACGATTGGCACGTTAGGCATGTAATATAGCAACAATTAACTTATAGAAAAAAAAGCACGCGCATCTTCTAGCTGACAACGAAGATGGAAGTTACTGGATGCGTTCGCTCACATACATTCACACTGCTTCTCTCATCGTCCTGTGGTGTCGTAGCACATTGCTATGAAGTCAAGCACGTCCTGTCTTGCGATCGCACACATTTTAATGCTGAATAAAAGCAACGATTTGTCTGCAAGGTACACCACGGTGGCTGAGGTACGCATTCATCCTTGAAATGTGCTTGCATCTCTTGTTATCACGCTATCGTTATGCTATTGTTAATGCTAACATGCTATCGTTAGGAACTACATACTATCGTTAAAGGTATGAACATAGGGTTGCTTCGGCGGGAATTTTGGGCTTTTTTTGTCAACTTGTTCAACTCGCTTTTCTCTTAAGTGTCCCTTTAAATCATCCCGGAAACGGCTTCTCCATGCAAAGCGCCAGTGGCCCCGAAATTATGCGGGTAGCCTCCGCACCGCGCGAGAAGGGTGCAAAGAGGGACCAAGCTGTGCAACAAGGGTGATGGTGACTGGCCACAGCGGTGAGGGGAACAAACGCACATGCTGCAGATGGGTTGCCTCCCCTCTTACAGACAAGGGGGACAGAATGACAACGAAACTAAATGGGAATGTTGTCGACACAAACTGCCCACTAATGGGCTCACCCCAAAAGTGGTGACAAAAAAGGGAGGAACATGTGCTGCGTGAAAGAACACACTAGCTGCACACCCCGCCAAGAGCTGGTGATGTGGTGGGAGGACAGCTGGCAAGAACACGCACTTCCTACAGTGCCCAGCTGTCAAAACTTTTACGGTGGCACCTGTTCTAAAGGGCACATGATGAACCAGTTTTTGTGACATCTGTTGATGTCGTCATCGTCATGTATTAATTTTTTCTAAAGAGGCCAACAAAAAGTCACTTACATTCTGACGATATCTGAAGCACCATCCTCCAAACTATTAAAAAAAATTGCTGTACACAATGTTTCTTCCAAGTCACCTAAACTTGGCGATGAATGCCGTGCCACCATATCTTCGTGTGCGATCAATGGTCAACACAAGCCAATGAACACGCCTGGGCTCAATGAAAAGCCAGTGTTTTCATTACATTGTCAATAATGTGACGGTAGATGGTGGCATGTGACGGACAGTTCCATGTTGCGCAATGGAAGACATCTTTTGTAAGATGACGGAGGCGCCAAAGTGTCATCCCAACATTTGTTTCAGGGATTGCCCATAGCTGCCAAAGTGAAAACGATAATAATAATAACAAAAATAATACAGCGTTCTTGACGCCTTGCGTGCTCTTACCTGCTTTCTCCCCCATAGCACCAGAAAATTTGCTAGCAGCCAAAACTACAAAAGCTGATGCAGCAGTCTGTGCTAGAGTGCTTCTAAACTACAGTACGACAAACCTCACCACACTTGCATGCGCAGTCGCGCACGCAGGGCCCATGGGCCGAGACAGGACATCACCGAGAAGAGTAAGGGGCGTCACCGCAATGCACGCACCGCACACTAGAATGCGCATTGCCTACAGCAACAGCAGTATAACTCCACTACAAAACTTCAGCAAACACTGTAAAAAGACACTGCCACGCGAGAATGGGCGGCTGAACTATGAGCTTCAGTGTAATTTTCTTCACCCTACTACTAAAACATCCACGCTGTGCATGACTTCACAGTTTAAAAGAGAAAATGAAGCCGACAAATTTTTTTTTTGAGTGAGCCCCGATAGGCAACAGTTTCTGCATTGTGGTATGTACTACCAAAGAAAGCAGCAACTGTAAATGGTGTTAGCCCTTTGTAAGCAACAAGAACGCATTCCAGGAAGCACGTAGAGCAAGAACAAGCATTTTTAAAAAGGGACTTCGCTAGGAATTTACGTTGTTGTTATCATTGCTGATGGCTGGAAAAAGGATACTTGTTCGTTCAATCACCCGTGCAACTAATTTAACTGCTGCGCACATGTCATACCTCGATTGTTTATGCCTCTACTGTATTTTGTTACACATGATTACAATCGATCAGTTGTTCATCAGTGGCACTCCTTCTCTGTTCTTCCGTCACTCCAGTTTGAACTTGTGTGTATCAAACCACTTTGCACAGAGCTCCAAGCCAGACCCCAACTTGCACAAACTCTAGTGTCCCCACTCGCCTGGGTCTCAGCTATTTTTATACTGCCATCTTGAACTTCTGTGCAAACCTGAGCTAAGGCCTCGCGGGGCATGTGCAAGAAATATTTCGCTATGCATCTCCATTCCTGTCAGCATTAAAATTCTTCTATATTGCATAATTACCAAATACATCGCATTGCAGAAAAAACATTGGAGTAAGCGAAGCAAAATAGACGAGACTGCAACATGCTTCCTGGAATGACTAAGGCAACCAATGCCATAGAGTTTCCGACAAAAAATTACTAGAGGGAGCTCAGACGTTGCGATCAATCCACTACCACGGGCATGATGGTCAGCACATTTATTTGTCCAATTCCCGCACTTGTGACTTCAGATGTCGGTGTGACATTGCATACTACACTTTATCTTTCTAAGTATTCAAGCACTCATAGTTTTCTAAACCCATCATGGCAATTAGTCTCTGAACAGTACATGAATACTCATCGCAGATTGCTGCATTTATAATGAAATATATTCTTGCAAATGATCAATTTGCAAAGTCACAAAGCCATTTGAAGCCAAAAGGGTGAAGTTCAATTAGGCAAATAACATCTGCTGCCCACTGTTCCCATGCCAGCTGAACCAACAGACTTGCAGCTTCTATAGACACTGGCGCCAGAGTGACCTCAGGTAGCTTTTTTGCAGAAAACCTTACGCCCAATGCCTCCTGATCTCATCACATCAAAATAAAGGACTCCACAGTTTGCATGCTGACCAAAACAAAACTGAGTACATGTTTGTGCTTGCTCACTGACACTGCTTGCTTGAAACACAAAGCTTGATGGTAGGCTAAACCAAAATGAGAATTCTGAAATGCGAGCTTAGAGCTGCTTGGGAAAGGAGAGTGCTAGAGGCATGTTACATTTAGTAAATTGTCCAACTGAGTTGCCTACGGACAGAGTAAAATAGCTGCTGCTTTGCTTCAGTAGCAAAACAAAAAAGTGATCCATGAATCTACGGGAATTCAGGATTTGTCAGGAATCGCGCTGCCTGTTATCTATGCCACAATACGTCTGCCTTCAGCCCGCATAAACAACTACACAACTATTCAATGGCACTGAGTAAAATGTCAAGAACACTTAGCCACACACAAACACGCACGCACACAAAAAAAAATAATGATAATAAGTGCCAACCATTTGGGGAAAATGCTACCGTTGGGGAAAAGAAAGCTACGTTTGGTGCCAGTGGAATAAGACCAGTAAACACCTTCAATTAGCTGGCATGCAGGAAGAGAAAATGTTAAAAATAGAAAAATGTGCTGTAAAAAGGAACAAGAACAAAATTTTATAAAATTTTCACTATGGCTGCACATTTCCATGACAAACCTCCCAGCTAACAAGTGGTTGGCCAAACAAAACAAGAGGAAAGACAATATGTATATATTTTTTTATGTGTCGCAGAGCAAAAGTCACATTTGTTGGGGCATGCCAGCCCTGACAAATGCGAGCCCTCGAAGTACAGGAGAGTCGAGAGTGGTAGCACCTTGAGAATTCCGACCCTGTCACTCCCCGTCGGAGCCAGATCCCAGTCAAAGACACCAAAGCTCTACTGACAGAAGTCTCACACGTGACGTAGCAGCAGACAGTGGAAACAGTCTGCTTTGCCCGTTTCCCATGTCATGAGCACAGCAACAGTGTTCTAGAACCACACAGTGACAAAAAAAGAAAGAAGTTATGCAGGTTCAACGCACATTTCAAAATCTATGTGAAACGAGGCTTTCGTGAAGCGGCCAATTAAATGCTGAAAATGCTGTAATCACATGCACCGCATTTCCCAGCATAGCGATTACTTGCCTGTCTGACAAGACGGCAAGATGCAGAGACCCCACCACATAACCGCGTAACCCCTAACTGCGTAACCCATGTAACTATGGATTACACTGTCTCGACAATCAACCCAGCTTTCATTACACGACTCCGGGGATCGATGCAGTTTACTACTGCAGCATCTTCGGGATTGGCCTGCCTTACTCGGCAAGAAGCCGACCGAGCAGGTGCTGGGAAGAAGCCATAGAAAGCCTTGCTTTAATAAAGGAATTGTGCAGTCGTGTGTATATCTATTACAGTGAAAATATTTAATCTGTCTGTCGTTTCACTGTGCAATTTCGTAAGGACCACAACCAGAAACCAGCATATGTGCATGGGTAGTAGTACCGATGGCTATGTGTAAACTAATTCAATACACGAGTGCTATCCTGTGGGTCGGATATTCAGAAAGAGCAGCAGCACCCAGCTGCAGCCACAGTCAGCAAAAATCTGGGACAGCTTGCAAAGAAAACTTCGCTTTAAAATGCCACCGTTTGCTAGCTCCTTTGAGCCACCCATACCACCGACGGTGCTCCAGCTGATGAACTTGAAGGCTACCCACATTTCTTACAGTAGAGCTCGTTTTCTGAGTCCACAGAATAAAGCAGACACAAGTTTTGTCATATGGTTTCAATATCTCTTCATGCTTGTCCACATGTGTGAAGAAAGCTTGCCTGCTTGCTTTTGCTGCACTCGTGTTTTATCAGAGCACGCATATGCTGTTAAAACTTATCATAATTGTCCTGTTAGGCCTTGTCTGCATTCTGTTGTTCATCACAGGGAATTAGTAACCTGCAGAAACTGCTGCTGTTTTCTGATTAGTTCAAGCGATGTACAATGACATGCTACTGATATCAGATCATCTACCTGCATTTATGCCCATTTTGCTGCCGACTGCTGACCATACAAAATATGCTGAAGAACTTGTCAAGCTGCCTAAGCAGTTTTGTTTTCTACGGCTACCCCTCCCCCTTCCCCCCCCCCCATCCACGTATTCAATAGGCAAATAAAGTTTGAACCTAAGACTGCAGCTTTTCCTTTCAAGAGTGCTGCCGCATTTCTGACCAGAACTCTTGAACGCTGCAACTTGAGCTTTTGGCAGCAACTGCTTATGATGCATCAGCTTTAGATTACGGCTTAGCCACCATGTACTCCTAAAACACTGTTGCTAAGCTTCAAGTGCTTTCTCATTTAAAAAATTTTTCTTCAACGCTCCCCGGCCACTGCCCCGGAACGCTCTCAGCGCAGTTCCAGTGCAGTCATAATACTGAAGCGGAAGCCCCTAGTGCACACAAACCTCTCCTTGCAGAATTTGAGGAAACGGGCCTCCTCCTCGCACACCCTCCAAGGCGAACCTCAACACCACATAGGCGCAATCAACAGCTGCTGTCAAAAGCTTTAGCAGTTGAATCTGCCGAGGTTCATTGATGCTGGTAAGAAGCCACCACATGATCCGACAGGCTAAGAATATTCGGCATCAAGAAGCCAGCGCAACATACGTTTTCTGCCGAAAAGCACACAAGCACATCTTCAAGCTCACTCTGTGAAGAGTGTGCTTCTCGATCAGCATTAGGGCTCTCTTAAAGGGACACTAAATGCAAAGATTAACTCCAAATAGACAGATTGATTATCCGAAATAAACAAATGTGCCAGTGACACTGATGAAGCAGAGCTTCCACAAACGACTAACAGAAAGGCAAGAAAATGCAAAAGTGGAGTCGCTCCACCAGTTACGAAATTCAGAACCAGCTACCAGCGGTGTGTGTCATCTGGAAACGCCTTGCCAGTGGCCAATACAGTGCAAATAATTGTGCTCCGTACAAACATGGCACAGAATGTGCCTTGGCCAAATTTCTTGGGATTGTTCGGCAGAATTTGTTGTTGCTACCTCTTCGCACCAGTCTGGAAAGGTTAGGTACGGTAGTGTGGCGCCCTCTCTGTGCTGCCTTCCAACTCATTGGGAGCGGCAGTGCCTGCCAGAACATGGCTTCAGAGATCACTGGCACACAGAGCCCCCTGCGCTGCCTCAATGTATGGATGGCGTACCTTCCTGTTTGCTGGAGTTATCAGGTGCCTTCAAAAAGACGTGTTTATCAGCAAATGAAGGTCATTCACTAACACAGAACAAACGGAGAGAGCTTTCCGAGACAGCAAGCAAATGGGCTAGCCAGCTTAGACTTGCCGTTTGCCTTTAGTGTCCCTTTAAAGGATTGAAGCTGATGTGAGATGTCACAAGAAAGAAAAAGAGAAGAGAATAAGCAGTCTGCGCAAGAATTCTGCAATCCCCTTTGAGTAACTTTCATGAACTTCATGTCTGCCCATGAGAGAGCAATCCTAAATAGTTTCCTTTAACTGCAGGGAGAAAAACTCCTGGGTCAGCTGCCAAATTCCAGAATGCCTTGATCAGGGTTCAAAATAATCTGGCAAAAAGCAAGCACACAGACTACAAGTGCATGCACGGGAAACTGCCTAAATAGTGCACAAGATGACCTCGCTGTTGTGACCACTGCGTAAACTGTCGTATGTCAGTGCAACTGGATTCCCATGGCCAGCACGTCTTTTCTACTCGCTCATTCCAATATTCTGAGGTAAGCAGAGCTTACACATTCACAGCACAAAAATACTCAGAACAACGCAACAATGGACTTCATAAACGTCTGGTTCGAAAGGCAGCTTCAGCTTAGGGCCCACTCTGATTTCCCTGTTCAAATACACGTGTAACACAGAAATGCTCTCATCAGGCAACTGCTGAACTGGAAGAATATTTATGGCATTCAAGAACGAGAGGTCAAGTCAACAAACAGATGGAAGCAGTCTTCTGATATTGAGTCTAAGAATGTTAGACAAAAATTGCCAAAGTTGACAAACATTAAAAATTAAAACATGCATACATAACATATTTGCTGTCTACTAACTATGCAAAATAAGAAGAAGAAGAAGCGAAAAACAAGGTAACGTATGACGTACCCTTAGTGCACTTTAGTCTCCTTCTGCCACATGTAAGCCCTTTCAACGAGTGTATACTAGAAACAAAATCTAAAGGTATCTCCAAATGTCAAAAATGTTGTTTCATGTATGCCTTTAAATTGACGACTTCATTACTGGGACACCAATTCAAGGATTAATGTGAACCCACTGTACTAATATGTTAGGTGCATCGTTCAGAGTGACAATAGAGCAGACAAGAGTAGTACTGTACGTACCAGAGCTTGGCATCTTGTCAAACCCTGTGTTTAAAATCAGCAGCGGCGCTTTGCCACTTCCACTTTGTGCCGTGAATGGATGCACCTTGCTTACCACATGCAGCAAACAACTACCAGATCTGGTCAGATTCCTATTGCAAAGTTATAGCAGAGTGGGCATTCAGTCTCGGCATGGCACGTTGCCCGCGTTCTACATTGAGTGCATTAGCAGTGGGCAAGTCAAAGTCAACAGTGCGTATTAGCACACTGCCCCTAGCAGCACACTACCCGAGGGCATTACAGTGCTACAATCCTTCAACTACAATGCGAATCACGGATGGTGCCTTCGTTACTTGCCCACAACCTTCGTTGAAAGCATGTTGTGTGGCTTTTGTTCATTAACTTTACGGCTCCATTTTGTTCATTGGTTTACAGTGCAACCTTTCCTTAATGTAACTGCATGTTTACCATATTAACGGTGCCAATTCTACACACAACTTTCAGGAAGCTAAGAAAGTGAAGACCGTAATCATTTACAATGTGAAATCCAAGTAATGGTGGAGAAGCAGTGCTGGCCATGGATACAATAGTCTGATATATCAACCAGTGTACAGTCAACTTCCATTAATTCAGCCCCACCTACGATAAACCACATTTTAATTTGAATGCACCGATAAAGTCTCAAATGACACCTTCGCATTTTAAAATACTATTTACTTTGAACGCAAGATAATTTGAAGTACTTTTGTAAGACTTGTTAAAGTCGTACGAAAGGAAGTCAAGCATACTATGTAGAAAGTAACTTGTGATTAAAATATGCTCAACTTCAATAAGGTCAATATTTCAAGAAGCCATGAGTGCAATTGAAGCCACCTCACCAAGTAAAAAAGACAAAAAGAAAACATCCATGTCCTTCCAAACCTTCTAAAGCTGGATGATCTTCCATATCAGTCATTTGTGAAAACACCTCCACTAATATTTATAAGATGCCTCAAGGTTTCGGCCAATTCGTTTACCTTTAATGGGAACAGCGCAAAAATTGGATGGATGAAACAAACAGACAACACACAAGGATGTGTGTCATCCTTCTTTTTTTTTTTAATTTTACTTCTGCACTGTTCCCATTCCTCAGTCAGTATTCCATCCAGCAATCTTCGTAAACAATTTCATGGCACACCATGCTGGAACAGGGCTCCCAGTCTGCTATAACTCTCTACCGAACCGCTCAATCCAGGCATATTTTGTAAGCCAATGCCAGTGACGGCCGACGAGAAGAGGAGGAGGAGGAGGAAGAGGACAAGCCGTGCCGCTGCGGCTCAGAAGCTCTCAGCCTTGAGGAGGGGCGGCCTTCGGAGATGGTGGCCCCCAGCGCCACCCACCTGCGTACAGGAAGCAGACGACACGGGCGCGCTGCTGCCCATGGAGTCTGGTGGCGGCAGGGGCAGCGGCTTGGCGACACCGATGCGCACGATGCCCCGGGGCGCCCCCTTGAGGGCCTGCACAGCGGCATCGAGTCCCGCGTGCTGCAGCGGCACGTCGTTGACGAAGAGCAGCCGGTCGCCCGGGATGAGCCGACCGTCCTGCTGGGCCACACCGCCGGGCACCAGGCTGCGGATGACGATCACCGTCTCGCTTGGGTTCATTGGGTCCTGAGAACAGAAGGCAGTGGAAAGTGTAACGACTGCTGCTCATAACCTCCCGTAATCACAGTGGCCGCAAGACGTAAGAGGCCTTCAAGGTGAGTGACAGAAATGTAGTTGGTAACAGCTGTACAGGGTTGTCCACTCTTAGGAAAAACAGGCGAGCACGTAGCCGCGCTCCGTTGTGCGCCACACGCGGTCACCAGGACAGCTACTCGTGTAGCTGAGTTTAGAGCCAGAGGTGGCACCTACGGCAAGTCATCTGCTACTCTGGCGGCAGGCGCAAAGCCTCACCTGATACTGGCACCGTAGCTTTGTTTGCATCGCCGTGCATGAATTCCCGTTTTTCGTGTAAGCCTTTGCAAAGCACTGAATGTTTTATGGCACATGGCACAACAAACTGCTTCAAGTGGCGAACAAGTAGTCTGAGAAAAATTTTTTTAATGCGTGGACATTATAGAGCTATACTTCCATAGAAAATCTGTTCGTTCGTTTGTCTATAACATGAGACACGATGCACTTCATAGGTATAGTACATGAGGTCCCATAGTGGTATATATCAGAATGCTTTATGACTATGTATGACTACTGAGATTTATGATTATGGCTATATATAGCAAGTACTGAAGAGGCATTAGGAGTAATTAATGTTCAAAACTAATAAGATTAATTATGAAGAATTAAGACTAAATAAGACTCCTTAAGACTAATAAAGGACAAAAAGAGCTGATGGAAATTGATTACTCATCACTACTAATTATTGGGGCGTGTGAATATTCGATTATTATAGAATATTATATTTTTTTAATATTTGTATTTGATTAATAAGAAGGTATCCGACAATGTTCAAATAATCAGTTAGATACAAATATCCGAATCAAATCGAATACATTGCTGGCAGTGCGAGAGCAAACACGGTTTTTAGCATTTGTTTCTACCTAAACTAAGAATATTGGGGCGATTTAGTGCTGAATTTCATGCTGCTAGCGAAACTTCGCCTGTAAAAGACACTTAGCCATTGAACGTCTAAGCTTTGTGGGAAAGCCAGCCTCCCAGTAGCAAGGGGCATGGGTTTGCGAACAGCGGGAGTGCGCTTTGGCTTTCTTTTTCTTTTTTCAGCTCCCCCTCCCCCAATTTTAAGCTTACTGCTTGACAGCAAAAGCGATGAGTGACGATCGGAACAGGGTCAAATGCCTCCGAGTTTACGGGCATTTGATGCAGTGTAATAAGGCAGAAGCTGGCGAGGTCAGCTAGTGGGAATTACTAAATTTTCCAGGTTAACATGAGCCAAATACACAATGTTGCAGTATAACGGCTTGCTAGTCTAGCTTTTAACATTGACAATGCAATTACAGTGTTCCAACATAAGAAATTGACACAACTTGCTAATAAATGCATGTGCATATCCTTATTCGATATTCGATTTGACATTCGAAGCTAAGCATGCGTGTTTGATTTATGTTCGAAAATTTTGTTGTCTGCACACCCCTACTGATTACTAACGAAGTAACCACGAGGTCAATTAAAAATAATCTAGGATAATATAACTAGCCTAATCAACAGCAATAAATGTTTCATTAATTAAGCTTAATTAAGATTAGTTAAGTATACTTAACAATCACACCTAATTATGATTGATTAACAATAATTTGGTTAATGTTAATCATGAATAACTAGGTGTAACTAAGATGGCCTAAGCCTAATTAAGAATAATTACGATTACATTAAGTACAATCAGGATTTTTAAGGGTAATGAAGATTAAGTCATATTACATCACTTCATCCAAGCTCAGATTAATTTCCACTAGGTTCACCAATTTGATAATTGCAACAGGTAATTGCAATACTTGCAGCACATTGCATCGACCTGAGTGCAAGATGAGGGACTGGAAATAATGCTTACGCATTATCTGACACGCATTATTGACGGCATGTCGTATGCATGGTGGGTACGCCTATGTGCCACTCGTCTCAAATTACCTAATCAACTCCTAACAAATATTGGCACTGCTCAGTCCAACTTTTTACCAGTAGCGCTGCGATGTGTTAAATAGGGAAAAGCGACGCAGTCAAAAATTTTCCTGAGGTTATTCAGTGACACATGTAGTGCGTGTTAATGTCTGTTTTCGTGTTAGGTCGTTTTGCCGCTCAACACAACTTAGCCATTCGTTCATTAAGATGGTGCGGTTGCATTGTTATAGCAGCGAAGTTGTGTGTGTTCGCAGTTTGTGATTCAACAGTAAATGAATTGGCCGAGCAGGGAGCATACACTAAGCCAAGGAAGACAGCGAGAAAGACCGTTCATGCAAGGAAAAGGGGCGACGAAAACTTTGTACGAAACGTTCGTGCTGTAACATGCGCCTCAGCTCCTCTGACCTTAGACAAGTCATAAACACAGTCACGAAAAACGCCAAGATGTCCCTCACAAATGCGCAACATGTCATGTAGCAAGTATTCTACAAGCACTTCTTTACTCTTTTGAGCAGTTTGTTCAGCGACAAGCTATAACAGCCAGCGATTTACATACGATGATACGAAAAACTTTCCGCCGGGCATGCTGCACTGTGATGTAAGCAAATTTATGACGCCAGAATCAGGCGCGGTTTCGTGCGCGCCTTCACAGTAGCAGACGACACGCTGCAGGCCCCTCCTTTAGCTCGCAATGCGCATGTGCAAGCAGTTCATCCAGCGGCCGCATGTGGTGCTCCACGGAGCGCGGCCACGTGCTCATGCGTTTCCCCTCAGAGCGGATGACACTGCACATGAGTACCTATGCTCATGCAAATTCCCTTTGTAAGTGACTGCTCTGATTGGCCACCACCCCGATAGCTTATCATGCCAATCACTATTGACTGTGGCTGGAGCCAGAAAGTTGGTCAATGAGGAAACTCTCTTAAGTAAGAGAAGTTTAGTTAACACGAGCCCAGCAGATGTTTACTAAGTTTCCTTGGAAAGCTATAAACATTGCTGTAGATGTCGGTCAGTATTGGTGGAAAGGCTACAAATTGCACTCGGTGAGCTTGCCCAAGCAGTGTGCAACGTATCACTGGATGTTGTAGGAACTGCTGTAATGACTTTTTATCATCAGTTTCAATTTTTGTGGAAAGGAGGGAAGTCGACCATACTAAGATTGTTTAAGTACAGGGATTGTGCAACTACAGCAGTGCCGTTTTGTGACTAACACCCGGCGACTAAGCATACTGATGGGGAGCATTATCATGATGCAGTGATGCCAGAACCGACATGTCAAATTCTTTAACATAGTCAGCCAAGCATCCCACGCTAAAATCATTAACTATTTGCCCTGAAAATATACCCTGGGGACGATCAACTATTTGTCCATTGCTGGTCGACAAACCGTGCACAGCAATGGTGGAGAACTTGCCTGGTAGTCGAGGATGCTGAAGCCAAGGCCCCGATCCCCCTTGAGCAGCTCGACAACGTGGGGCTCACTGCTCCACATGGCGAGGCCCGTCAGGGGCTCGAGGGAACGCGACCGCAGCTTGACCAGGGGGCCCCCGCCGGGCAAGCCCTCCTCCCAGTCCGACTGGGCCAGCGATCCATCCGACTTGGCCTTGACCAGGGCGGGCAGCGAGCCTGACAACAGGGGTGGCGGCGGGGATGCTGACGACGACGACGAGGGTCGCTGCGCCAGAGGGCTCTGCGCCATACCTGCAGAGCACAGAACGGGCGAACCGGGGAGTGTTTACACGCAAACAAAAGAAATGCTCTTATGCTAGAACTACGAGTTTTGTTTCGAGTGCCAAATAACAATATATTAATACTAAGCAGGGTGCAGGTTTGGGATGGTTGGTTGGACATAATTAAACTAACAGAGTGAAAGTAGAAGTAGGGACACAAGAGAGGATAAGGGACGAAGCACTGTGTTTTGTCACATGCCTTGTGTCCTAGTTTGGACACTGGACATGTCAAAATCTCGATTATGAAAAATACCAGAGACAAGTCACTACCCAAAGGTTACTATAGCTTATGTGCAACTTCAATATATACCATCAAAAAAGTGAAAGCAGAAGATTGTGGCCCTGGGGACTTCCAATTAATGGCATCATCAAACCATGGCACATGGCTTGTGGTTGTACTGGATTGTACAATATCTTGCAGGAGAAGCCCTGATGTCACTCCCAGGACCGGCACTTATTGTGGGGAAACTACTACTCTCTACCTGCCCATTTTTTTCCACTCACGAGTCAAACATGTCTCTGCACGTTGCGATGCGCCTACCATGGTAACATCAAATAGTGCAACCAGAGCCCCAAACGTGGTGTAAAAATTTATGCCCAGAGCCATAGGCAATTGCAAAAGCTGAAAATATGTCATGGCCACAATATTTGACAACATGGAGGCCATGACCTATTTTCTCTTGAGGCGCACATGACCAACAAGAGATTGGTGAGATTGGGAGATCGGCCTTTGAGATCGGTGTTGGTTACTCAGAAGGAGCCTTCGCTAGAGGCGCAATTCAGACACGGTCTATTTGCTCCATGAACGAGGAGAGCAAATGGCACGTCGGCGGCGGCAGCAGCAGCAGCAGTCTGGCTACACACACTGCAGGGCAAAGGCCTCCCCCATACTTCTCCGACTACCCCGGTCTTGTTTAGCACCCTCTGCTGTGTCACAGGTCTGACCACCACCGTGGTCAGTTGCTTCGCATCTGCTGGGGACCACGCAGGTTCCACTAAACTTCACCTGCATTTAGGATTGTAGGGGAGTCTTAGTACTTTCCATCCCTGTTTCCGCCCCTCTGCACACAGGTTGCCTCAGCAACAAGAGCAGCGCCGCTTGCACTAGCTTCTTCACCCAGCTGCGTCGAGTGATTACGCTGGCAGGGTTCAACTGCTTATTCTTCCTCCCTTCTTTCTGTCAATCATTGCTTGCACCCACTTGTCTGCCTGCTTGCTGTCAATTTGTTGTGGCCTTGCATAAGAGTGGCGAACTGAAAGGCACAATCAGTCCGCACACTGCAACCAAGCAAGGCGAGGATCCGAGTCATAGCGTTGAGTTGCAGCAAGCTCGCAGCTTCCCAAAGACACTCGCTTCATTCTCGTGATGGAGCATGTCACTGGTGGGGCAACAGCTAAAAGGCGTGACAGTTTAGCTTTTTCATGGTTCAGTTTCAGTTTTCTAAGGGAGAATGTCCAAGGTTTATTACGCTTTAAACTTTAGCAGTGTCAGCGATACGCATGTCCAGAACCGGTTATGAACTTCTCGGACGATGGGCTTCAAGTCTTGCATTAAGATCCATCCGCTGACCCATTGCCAAGCACACTGTCCTGGAACAGTACCAGTAACGCTGTTGCCCGTAGATGCCGGCGTGTTCATGATGCCAAGTTATGTGAAAGTGATAGATCAGGAATATTACTGGTGCCATTCTGGCACCATGTGGAGCGGTCCCGAGTGACGTGATGCGCATTCCCCACTTCTGCCTGTAGCCTGATTGGCCTTATAACGAGCTGACGCTAACCCACAGAAACCACTTGCCATAAAGTTAATAAACCCTCCCGTTTCCGGGAATAAAACAGCAAACAATACTTTCTAAGGAAATAGAAGATTGACACTACATGCAGTATGGCCCACCATTAAACTGAAAACCCCATTGGTATTTAGGGCAACTTCACTATTTCACCAGCTTCAGAGGGAAAAAATCCTTGAATTATATTTGACAGTAGTAGTAGTAGTAGTAGTAGTAGTAGTAGTAGTAGTAGTAGTAGTAGTAGTAGTAGTAGTAGTAATAGTAGTAGTAGTAGTAGTAGTAGTAGTAGTAGAGCTGACAACTACCGTGAACGTCTGCCGATAAGTTTGTGTGCTTGCTTACTGGGAAGGATAAGTTTGCACGTGGCCATAAAGGCGATAGAGCTTTATACTGATTTTGCACAGCACAGCCTAAACTGACAGCGGGGAGCATCAAAGTTGTGAGGTGTCGGCACTCTGCAATGACCTACGATGCACACAGGGCTGCACCTGCAGCCTTACCCATCATGAAATTTAAAGTAAACATCATTTTATTGAAGTACAACACTGAGCAAAAGTCTGCAAATGAATTTTCTGATGTGCTGGTGCTCTAAAAAAGAATGGGAAGATTTCATTGCCACAATTCCCATTTTCACGCCGCCCAATTATTCGGCCATGTTTGCGGCACTGTCCGTGTCTGAAACTGGTCGGCAAATGAATATGTGTTCGTAGTCACACGCCAATGGTTGCATTATGTTGCATCGCAATCTAAACGCAGTTGAGTCTTCAGTGAGTATCTCTAAGCCTGCCTCGTGCAAAGCACCCAGTAGGAATTCAGAAAAATAGTTACACGAGTCAATACGGCATGCATGCTTTATTGTGTTGAGCTATCCTGCAAGGCAGTGGTAGCCACAGTCAACAAATTTTGGGACGGTTTACACAGAATCCTTGACTTTAAGAAGCAACATTCTTCAAGTCCTAGTTGGTCTTCAGTCAACTAAACCCCCCGCTGTTTACCAATTACTGTGCACGGGATTTTGAAATACGGGCCATGGTGAGCTTAGCAACTGGTACGACTGTAGAGCTCCAGTAAACATTTCATGTACATTGGCTCTGACGGTACACTGTTGCCAACTCCACAAGCACGGCTTGTGTTTTATATTCGACTGCAACATAAAATTAACAACAGTATTTCTCATCTATGCCGCGTAGACAGACTGTGCAAAGGTGATCCGAGACTCACCCATGTAGCTGACATCATCACACGCAAAGGGGTCTGGCTCGTCGGAGGCGGCCCGCGAGGGTGATCGCCGGGCGCTGCTCATTGGTGGTGGTCCGTGCAGGGGAAGGGGCGGGGGCAAGGGACGGGCACACACCAACCGCACATGCAGGGGCAGCTGCTTCAGGGCACCCACCACCTCGCGATGGTGCAGACCCAGCAGCTGCTGCCCATTCACCTGCACACACACACACACACACAAAAGAAAAATAATAATAAGCAAGCAGGGCACCCTACTACAATCACCAAACATTTCATCAAATTATTTCACCTTTGCACTTCCAGTCTACACACAGCAGCGTCTGCTGAGCGTGGTCTCGGAGATCGCATTGGCATGCTACGTAACGTAGATACCGTAGCTGCCACAGGGTGCCACAGTGAACCCTCTGGCCACTGACACCCGCATGCTCCAATTGTTCTCTGTGGGTGACGAAGCTCCAGGGCAGTTGCAACGTGAGGCAGCTCCAGTAGCCACCTCATGTCAAGAGAGCGATGCACAAAGCTGAACCGGAAGTAGAGTCGTGAAGACGAAAACTTTTTGACGGGGCCTCACCCCCTTGCCATCATTTCCCTGTAGCTCCCATCCCATTAGTGGATACGAAAGGAGAGACGAAGTCGTGCATCGGTGCGATAACTATCTCCAACTCGACTTATACTTGAAGGATTCAAAAAATGTTCATGGCAGGAGTTTCACAAGGTAACATCCTTTAATGATGAAGCCATTGTATGATTAAGTAGAAAAGTGTTTCAGGGCCCCTTTAAATTCTTAAGTGACGTGTCCCGATCTTGAACTGCCAATCCCTTAACTTACTTCTTTTTTCTTCATCTCCTATAAGTCCGAATGCATCCCCTGCTTCTCTCTGACACACCTCCTTGGCAATCACTTGCAGCTGGCGCCTGTCATGTCAGCTAGCGCAACCAGTCTGGGCCACATGAGCGAAACAGAGGCACGCTGTTCCCTCTTCACACCCTCCTACACAATCCGGCACCATGTGGTTGGCGAGTTCACCATATGTTATATAAGGCCTTCTAATGAATACACCTCTACCACCAAGGTTTCATCCCCAGTTCGTGCCACATACCATTCTTGGCGTCTTTCTGCGACAGTTTAAAATTATAATTTCTACTTTGACTGTGAACACCACGCACGATTCCACCACTATAAGTCCCAGTCTTTTCATTTTCACCAACATCTGACGACACATTCTAGGCAGTTGTTGGCCCCTTTCTTTACGAACGAGACAGAACCAGCATCGTCTGTTCAAGAGAACTAAGGTATTTTTCTTTATTTATCACGAGTGCATAACTGCACCTGACCACTGTCTTCCTGTTCCTTCCTACGATGCCAACGAGTTTCTACAGGAGGAGTACTAACTTGCATCCTTAAAGTTGTTGGAACTCTGCTAGACACTTCTAGCACGTAACAGAATGACAATAAGCAAGTATGAATGCTGAGAAACACCTGCAAGATGTATTTAGTTATGCTAACTCTGGTCTCCGAACACCAGACCTGACGTCGTCGGCACAATCATGATGTCGACACGCAGCAATATTTGATGATGTCTTGTATCAAAGAGGTTAGGTACGATAATCTGCTCGTTCAAAGATAAAAGCGCTGTGTGCATTGCTCCTAGCTGCACTTGTGTGTGTGGCAGTTGCAGCGATCATGGAAACAGGGCAAGCCAGGGTACATAACGTCATGACATATCCGCTGCTCTTGAGTGCCGAAGCCAAAACTTGTTCACAGAAACAAGTATGATAGTAAATTGATTACGTTGCTTCAATGCTTGCCAGTATTTTTTTAGGCTTTTCAAGCAATGAGAACACGAAAATGGCAGGTCAGTACTGCTTCAAGGCAATAGACAGTTGCTGTCACCAATATTGCGGTGCATGATACTATTTGCACACGATGTCCTGGGACTGCGTTAGTCAGCAATACAACAAAATCAATGCAAGGCCCATTACCTTTCACTTCTCGAATTCTGTACTGCTGCATATTTTACAATAATATTGCAGTCAATCTGGTTGAACCTCATTACATAACAAAGTCAAACTGGGCCCGACAAGTTCGTCAATACATACTATACAGTCGAAACCACTTATAACAATATACAGTAAAACCTTGTTAATTCAAACTCTATTAATTCGAAATCCCTGATAATTCAAACGTTTTCTGTGGTCCCGTATTTCACAATGTAAATTTGACCAGATAGTTCGACCTGGCGGCCTAGGCCAACCCGGTTAATTCAAAGATTCGGGGTGCTATGCGGCAATTACAGATCCCTATTTCACCGCAAGCCAATCAATCAATCAAAAAGTGAGCTTTATTTAAACAAGTCAAGTAATGCGTACAAAAGTAGTTGGACCAATAGCCTATGTGGCTAGTAGCTGGTCCAATACACAAAAGTACATATACAGGTCAACCAAATACATATCTGCTCAATGAGTGAGAACATTTTTTACATGAACAAGTACTTTTTTTTTAGGGAAGAGCTATTACGTTTGGCTAGACAAGAAGAAGTGTTTACATACAAGATCAAAATTTCTGGTTACTTTTATTTCCACAGGCACAGTGTTCCAAGTTATAGCGCCAAAGAACTCTAATAATCGTTCAAAGTATACATTGCTGCAATAAGGAAGGTTTAAGTTAAAGTTAGTTGCTTGCCTGGTGTTTGCATGTGGGAAGTTAAATATGGTGTTGGGTAAGGGAAAGTTGGTGTTGAGTATTTTGTGAACTAAACAAGTGATCTTATAATTTCTTAATGCCGTGAAAGAAAGAATACGAAGGTCAGTAAACAGAATGCTACTTGGGTGATGAACAGAGGAAAATGTTATTATTCTTGGGGCACGTTTTTGCAACTGCACTATAGGTGTTAAGTAAGTGTTATATGTTAGGCCCCATATTTCACAACCATAGCTCATGTGGGTATGAAACAAAGAAAAGTATATGCAACGAAGCAAAGCACGAGGAAAATATTGCCGGGCACGGACCAGTGTGTAACAGCTGAAAGCGAGTTTTCTACAGACAACGCTAATTTGTTCTCTCCAGTGCAAGTGACTGCCTAAAGTAACACCTAAATATTTAAATGAATCAACACAATCCGGAGTTCGAAACGACGGCCATTCGGAGTCACGAGACGACACCACCATAGCAATCATGATTATTTATAGACGAAGTACCCAAACCGTAGTACTGCTAGCACAAAAATCAGCCCACAGTACGCCCCGCGCACCACCGAAATGTGCGCCTGCAGAGGAGAAGACGTGCTTCACTGCAATGCAGCGGGCATACTGGTTTTTGTCACGCGCTCTCATTGCCCACTCCTCACGCTCCTCGCTGCCGCAGCGATTGCAGCGTCAGCGCATATTCCGTGCTGCTGCCACTGGCTGCCGTTCGCCCATTCTCTCTTTGCGCCTCCGGCGACGCCTGTGGGCGTGCAACCCCGGTCTGCACTGTTTCTTTGTGAGCACTGGTTAGGGGTGTAGCAGCTAGCGTGGTGTTTTTTATTTTCTGAACTGTGCAAAAGTGCCAGTGAGTGAAGATGCCAACGTATAAGACTTTAATGCTGCAGCAGAAGTTCTGCTTGATTCAAGAAGTGGGTAAGAACACGTGTTTCAAGACCGAGTCGGCTGAAAGGCACAGCGTGCTCCTCTCGACGTTGTCCACAATATTGAAGAACAAGTCAAAGGTACTGGAGGCCTACAGCAAGACATATTCTTCGAAGCGGTTGCGAGGCCAGGCTCCCACGTACCAAGATGTGGAATCGGCTTTACTTCGCTGGCTGCAGAAAGCAAACGCAGCCCACCTTCCCATCAATGGAACGGTACTGCGGGAGAAGGCCAACGACTTGGCTTTACAACTTGGGCACGAAGAGTTCAAGCGTAGCAATGGATGGTTCAGCCGTTTTAAAGAGCGCAATAATTTGACCTTTGTAGCCGTCTGTGGCAAGAGCGGCAGCGCAAACGAGAGCGTCGTCGATGACGCTCTCATTGGCTCCACGCTTAGCGAGCATGGTGCAGACGATGTGTACAACCTTGACGAAGCAGCCCTTTTTTACAAGATGCTGCCCACAAAAACGTTCGCAGAGAAGTACACCGTGGTCAAGGGTTGAAAGCAGTGCAAGGAAAGAATTACCATTCTGTTCGGCGTGAATATGTGCGGTAAACACAAGCTGCCGCTACTCGTAGTTCGAAAGGGTGGGAAGCCTCGCTGCTTCAAAGATGCACGGCTGCCGCCAAGGGATGAGCTCATCTACCGGCGCAACAAAAGCCTGCATCACAGGCGCAACATTTGAAGATTACGTTCGGCAGCTTGACCGAGCCACAGGCAGGAATGTGCTCTTTGTTGTTGATAATTGCCCGGCGCATGGTGACAACCCACATCTGAAAGCTATCACAACGGTATTTCTTCCTCCGAACACCACGTCGACATCGCAACCAATGGACCAAGGCATCATTCACCACGTGAGGAAGATTTACCGCCACCACCTGCTCAAGCGCATGCTCCTTTGTTACGACAACAGCAAGGAGTACTCCATCGGCCTCCTCAGGGCCATATGTCTTATTGTGTATGCATGGAAGCAAGTGGAACCCACTTTGATCATGCGGTGTTTTGAACACGATGGCTTCTTGAAGGAAAGCACCGTCGATGCTGTTGCTGACCATTCATGTGCACTTCATGAAGAAGGAGCCGAGTATTGCGACCACATCAATTCACTCTGCGCAGAGGATAGCGAATCCGGTGCAGCCGGCTTCGCCGAGTATCTGAACTCTGAAAATGATCAACAAACGGGCTACTCAGACTTGGAGAGTGAAGCTACCGGTGATGTGACCATGTGCGGTGACAGCGACGACGACGACGCTAACAAGCCCTCCCGAGCACCTGCTCTTGGCGAAGTTACCGGATTGCTGAACGTTATTCGCAGTTTTGTTGAGTGCCATGGTGGAAATTCTCAAACGCTGCATGTAGTTGGCCAACTAGAAAACATGACCCTTGGAGCCTCGAACTACAGGACTTTGCAAACCAACATCTCTGATTACATTAAGTATTCCAAAGATAGACAAATAAAGGTAGCGCATTCCTGCAGTGAAACTTTTTGCCTGGATTGCATTTTTTTGTGTTCGGTTTATTCGAAAAACCGCTTAATTCAAATATATTTTTCGGTCCCGATAAGTCCAAATTAACGAGGTTTTACTGCATTTGGAAAAAAATGTACCGTAATTTTCCTAGGGTGACTGTAAACTCCGAAGAATATATTTTGCGTTGGTATATATGTACTGTTTATTCATTAATAACAACAATAAAAAGGGAAATAAGCTTATAAGATTAAAGATTTGATGCATTGTTATACACATAGCAGTTCAAGGCTTAGAAAATGCACGCACAAGAATATTTCGCAAGTCTCAAATGTTCCTGCTCTCACACAAATATTTACGTCCGTAGCGTAATCGAACTGCGTAGGTGAGCGCACTCAAGAAAACTGTGTGGTTGTGTGCCCGTCAAAAAAGCAAGACGTGTGACAAACTTGCACTAATCTTGATCTGATCGCCAACCAGAGGCGATTAGTCTTCACGAGTCTCAAAAAAAAAAATATAAGGAAAGAAAGGAAAGAAACCCATTCACGGCGGCATCCTTCGCATATGTGTACACCTGTGAGCAACAAACGAGCGAGTAATAGGCGGTCACCCTTTAAGGGATTAATACCAACATAGCCATCAGTTTTGCGGGTGCAAAACGCCTAAACCGCCCTCGGAACAAAACCCAAACAAACTGCCGCCTGCCCGCGCAAGCGGTAGTATATAGATGCGCCGGAGCAAACAAACCATGCAACGAAAACCGAGAGGGAGGTGCGAGAAAAAGTTCCCTGTATTCTCGCACAGTGGCAGCACATGCCAGGAAAGAAAAAATTATGAAATTGGTGCACTTTTTAAACGTACAGACGCCGGCGTAAATATACGGCAACAACCAATTTGGGCTTGTTCGCGGCGCACTATATTTACGTCATTGTCCCTGAAAGGGTTAAAATCGGTAATGTAATAAGTGGGTTCCACTGTACTTCTTTCTGTCAAAGTAAATTGCTTTAATATCAGTCTTCCGTGGGTTTTTTTTTTTTCTTTTTTTTCACAGATCAGTTATAACACTGGAGCTTTCTTGGCACTTGGAATATTCTTGTAAGTGGGTTCGACTGCATTCATTATATAAGCATCCATGCTGGCATCAGAGAAAGAAAGCCACAAGTTTAACATTTAGTTTGTTATAGTCAATAATTCGATCTATCAATATTTGTTATACAGCAGAACCTCGTTAATTCAAAGTCCGTGAAAAATAATAGAATTAACCGGGTTTTCAAATTATCAAAAATGGACGATAAACGAGAAATAAACGTGTGAAATGTGGCTGTATCAACACTGCACCTTTATTTCGCTTGAAAAATGGTCCCTTGAAGTACCGTATTTACACTATTGTAAGGTGATTCGAATGTAAGTCGACCCCCCCCCATATCGCGTGACAGGAAAAAAAAAAGAGAGAGCATACTTGAGGGCGCATTCGATAACGAAAATTTATTAGTAGCTGACATGGTCACTGGACTACTCATCTTCACTAGTGCTGCCATCGTCATCATTGCTACGGTCCCACAGCGCGTCGTCGTCCCGCAAAATTTCACATTTGGCAAACGACCGCACTACGACATCTTGTGGAACAGCAGCCCATGCCGAATGCACCTAACCACACGCAGCCGTCAGGGAGGCTCTTTTGACAGATACGGTTGGCGTAATTTCACGGTCTTCTGCCGCCAGTCACTCGTACTCGCAGCGGAGCAGGTCCTTAAAAGGCAAAGATCCGGGCTTATCATGAGAAGCCAACAAACAGACACCAAGGACAGCATAGGGGAAATTACTGGTGCTTAATAAATGGAATGAAGAAACGACAAATTAATGGAAATTAAAGTGGATGAAAAAAACAACTTGCCGCAGGTGGGAACCGAACCCACAACCTTCGCATTTCGCGTGCGATGCTCTACCAATTGAGCTACCGCAGCGCTGTTTCCCCATCCACTTTCTTGGGTATTTATGTGTACTAGTAGAACCCTGGGAGTGTTAGCCAGCGCCACCACTCACAGACCTTGGTGGCGGACGTGGAACGTCCTTCTTGCCGCAGGCGTCACGAGAACGTGATCTTTTTGGGTGAAGGCAACTGGTCAATAAACCCACATATGCTACCTGAAGGCATCAATGTTGCCGGATTCGAGACCCTCGTTATGTAGTAAACGAGAAGAAAGGGAGTTAACCGAGGGGCCCGATTTTTATTAGTCATATCATGACTAATGTTGACTTGTTTCATGACCATGTCGCACTTCACTGGCAGGGACCAATTGCGCATTTCAGCGACGTACGCCGCAAGCTTAGCCTACAGCTGCGGAGAACGTCCAGACTTCGGCACGTGATAAATTCCTCACTAGCCATCACAGGTGAAAATTTCGCTTCGCTGCAGTCGCCGCTCGCGCACCACTCGTTCAGAAACATCGAACTTGCGGCTCGCTGCGCAGTGATTTGTTTCTTCGGCATAAAGGATGGCAGCCCCCTTCGAACGCTGCTGTGAACGAGTGCCGAACGATTAGTGGGCCTGGAGCACTCATGATGACTGAGGGAGCATAGAAGTAGCACGTAGCCGGCAGTCAAGTGGAACGCGTCAAACCAATGCCTTTCGATAACTAAGCGCAACAGACAAAGAGAAACCCGCGAGTGGTGTCTGCTCTTCCATGAACTACCGATACTCCCTACAAGTGCCGCCGTATTGAGGGTGCCACCGCGAATAGAACAGCGGCGCTTCCATCAACTATTGACACCCCCTTAAGAGCTGTGTGCACTGTAAAACTCTCAAAAATGTTGAAAAACTCTTCCGAAAAGCGAACAAACATGTGGGATAGCGAAAAGCTATGGGTAGGGCCATAGAGCAAACATAAAATTCTAACTACGTTGTAGCTCCCGTTGGTCTTGCTTTTTTGGCGTTGCCATGTTTTGGTTTCGATTGTAAGTCGACCCCCCACTTCAGATTTTCAAATTTAAGACAGAGTGGTCGAGTTACAATCGTGTAAATACGGTAGTCATCGATGCATGACTGCTTGGCGCGGTAATTACTCGCACCGTAGGCTGCATCCTCCAGTGTGCTTACAGCGCGCAGCAATTCACTGTTACCACCGCTACACTCCACAAAACTGCGCACAACGTTCACCGGAAACAGAAAGTTGATTTAAAGTGCCGCCTGGCTGCCACTCCGGCAACTATACTGGCCTCAGAGACTGGCACACTAATTTTTTTTTTGCGGATCACGGAGGCCATGATTTAAACTGACGTATTATCCGGATATAGGTACGCTGGCACTTCAAATTATCCGGCAATATTTGCATGCAAACTGTTGGGACCGCCGAAAACCTTCGAATTACGCGGGATTTCGAATAAACAGAGTTCGAATTAACGAGGTTTTACTGTATCAAGTTTCGAGTGTACACTGTTCAGTTTTTACCTTTCGACACAGAAGCTCCATTATAGTTCAGTAATCCCTCATCACTCAAATGCTTGATGACAGATGGGGCTTCACTCTGTGGCTTCGCTTTTGACAACTTTGGTGCTAATTCTTGAAAGAATAACATGCATGTGGATCACACATAACAAATGGTACAAAAATAACGATAGAAATTGCACACAATGAAGCTAGAGGAAGCACAAGGGAAGTTCATTGGAACGTTAATAAAGACAAAGCGAAATGAAAGTGTATGAAAGCACCGCTCTCGGCCAAGGCAGCGGTGACTAACGTATTTACTCGCATAATGATCGCGCTCGCGTAATGATTGCACCCCTGAATTTTGTCGTCAAAATTATATTTTTTTCTTTCCCGTGTAATGATCGCACCCTGAACTTGTCACAGCGATATGTCGTGTGCCAAGTCTAGCTAATGAAGATCGTGCTTACCATCTGTCGAATGCTGTCAAATGCTACACGAACGACTCTTGATGACATACCAAGCAGTCTGCACGCACCAAACATTCTTAAGCAGATGCCCAATATCATTCTTTTCATCACTTTCCGCACTCCAATCAAAAAAAAAAAAAAAAAAAACTGCTACAACCAAACTTGCCTTGGCTTTATTACTTGTAGGCTTCATAATGGTTTTGGTCAACAAAAATAAAAAAGGCGCCTTGCGATTCTTTCTGTCTGCACTCGTGAGCATGCAACAAATCGCGAGTGGCAACTATAGCGGCCACGTTTACACTAATACGTTAGAAGTGTACCCTGTTCATAGGCTGACGCTTGTAACACAGCTAAGATATTTGCCCGCCCTTAGTGGAAGCGTGCCGGATTAGGAAAGTAGTAAAGACAAATGCCGCAGTTTCTGCAGCATGCCCGCCATGTCACTGGCAGCTACGTGCGCCGATCTCTGTTTCTGTCGCCTCAAAGTGCACATGGCTACGGTATTGTCGCAAACGTGCTGATATTAACGATATTATTCATTTCCGATACAGAAGAAACTGTCTCAATGCGTGTAATGTACTCACGAGAAGAACAAAAATCGCGTTCCGCGCGTTCAGCTTGCTCCGCCAGCCACCATATTTGTTTTGGTGTCCTGTACTGTTACAGTGGCAGCCGCCTGCTTGTTGACCTGCTGTCATCCCGCAGCAAACGCGGAATGAAAAAAAAATATATATTTTCGCGGGAAATTCAACCCGTGTAATGATCGCAGCCCTGAATTTGCGTCAATTTTTTTTTACAAAGAAATGCGATCGTTATGCGAGTAAATACGGTAACACTACCAGGGCTAACTCTGTACACGTACACAAATGCCCAAGATAGTAGGCAGTAGGATGGCTGCAGTTGTAGCTTAATTCATAAAAGCACTGCATGCATAATGCGGAAGCTGTAACTTAGGCTCCCACCTGTGGCAAGTTATATTTACATCCACCTTCATTTCACTTTACCTTGTTATTTCTACTTATCAATTAAACACAATTTTGCCAGCATCTTCTCTGGCTTCGTTGTCTGTTCCATCGTACGGCTGTGATCAACAACAAGAAATCAAGCTCCTCAGATCCCTTTGTTCTGCTCACCCATTCGAAAGAATTGCATTTTTTTTTTTCTGGAAATGAAAACGTGGTGTGCATTACAATTGATGGCCCACTAAAATAGAGGAAATGTAGGTCGGCCTCCAAGACACGGACTTCTAAGACGAGACAAGAGGAGATGCCACCGAACCTGGAGCAGCTCGTCCCCAGGTCGCAGGCGGCCATTGAGTCCCACGGGGCCGTCGGGCAGCACTGAACGGATGTAGTGGTGCGGGCGCACCTCTCGGCCGTCCTCGACGTCAACCGTGCCCTCGAGCGAGATGCCGAGACCTCCTCCAGGCTCAAACTTGCTCAGCTGGGCCACCTTGAAAATGGGCACACGGCAAGGGTGGTTGGAAAAGAATGAAAGACTGCGAGGAACTAGCAAGGAGACTGCGTGAACCATTCCACAACATGCTGGTTGCGCTTTTGCCCACTGCACCACTGACATATGTCCTCCCGATTTTTGTACTACAACGTTTTTTAACGTAACTTTCCTCTTGGCTTTCTCTATTCCTTTGCCCTGCATGCATTTCCATTCATGCGCGACATTCAGGTGTACACAAAATAGGAAGCTAGTTACGATGATCGCTGCTGTTTCATTCCTCCTCTTTTCCTACTCTATGGATACAATAAAGGTGAATTCCCTAGTTGATTTGATTCCGACCGAAGGTCCCAACCTTCGCCACATACTCTCCTATGGGCCAGAGCCTTCGTTATCTTGATCCTAGAATTTACACTCACCGGATAATTCACATGTGACTGGACACACATGCCTGATGCCAATCGTGGCAACAATGACTGCAGCGTCTAGACGACACCACAGTGGGCTGGTGCGGGAACTCCCAAGGCGGCAGCACCGCCCGCCTCTTGTTTTTTGTGCCTTTTCTGGCTCATCAACATTGTTCTCACAGTAAGGGTGGCTTTACTGGTATTGAGATGGGTAATTTGCTTATGCACCTCAATATATTTTTCCCTTTAGTGTCCTTTTAAGGAAGGACCGCTTCACAAGATTGATATTCTGTATGTTCCGATTTTGTTTTATGAATCATAATCAGTGCAAGCAATGTTATTTGTTCTGCCATTGATATATGCTCGCCGGACAAGGCATAAGGGCTAGGATGCTTGCTCATTTGTGCTGAACTTCTTTACCATGAGCTATCTCAAGGGCAGACGTACAGTACCAAAGATACAGTTGACAAGAAGCATGCACTGTGGTGCAGAACCCGCTCGCCACGCATGCATTGATGAAGCCCGGTGCCAAACTCAACAACCTCAAATTATCTTATAAACAAAGTCCTACAGCACAGTGAATAAAGTAAGCAAGCAACCGGAGTAAGTATCAGACACTGCTTAGCTTTTAGTCTACAGAGCGCCACCACGCATCAGCCCTTGATGTAGAACTGCTGCATTTAACATGCAGCCTCAGAGCCCACATGGCCGCCTAACCTACCTAACCCACTGCAGCCTCATGGTTCGCACATAAAAATAGGATTGAACTGTATTCTGTTGGCTGTCACAATGACTGTCTTGCTACCTGTAAAGCCATAAACAAATGCAGCCAATAAATGCAGTGGTGTCATGCTTTATATTCTGTTTCGTGGTAGATTTCCCACTTTAGCACCATCAAAACTAAGCCATGGCCCAACAATGGCGCAATTTGGGTTAAAGAATAACATTTCAAAGCAGACTGGCACAATTGGAGCAGCATTCTCACAATTAAAATTTCCATTATCTAAAAGTAAACTTTGCAGGTTTCATATTTTTCCCTAGTGCTGGAACGAGAGGAATGCTACTGTTTATTTCTGATTTTTTGCTTTTAATAAATTAAGTGCCCATTATATCTGGGAGCATAACAGAACGTGATAAATACTGCCAAATGGAGCCGTGTGCCAAGATGCCTTTTTTTCTGCCTGTTTTGATTCGACCCCATGGATAACTTGATCAAATCCATCTGTCCCATCCAGAACACAATACAATTATTTGACTGTACTGCAGTCAAACAATGTTATCACAAAGTCGCATTGGCTATGAAGATACCATAATTATATATACAATATTTATTATACACATACACGCATTTATCACTGAGAAAAATAAAACTAAAAAGCAGCACAAACACAGGCACGCCTCCAAAGAGTCAGTAAAGGGCCTCCTACAGATTTTGATGGCCCATTGGCAGCATCTGCACCATGCCAATGACAGACTCAGCAACAAAGATAAATTCCTACATGTGTCCTGTACTGCTATGAACAAGCAACCATGCAATCAGTGTTATCGCGCAGTATAGGTACACTGGCATGCTGAGTGTGGTCCAAGCCATGCCGCCGCCACTGCCGGACTTGCCAACATTAACATGGTAAAAAGCACAGTAAGAAGCACTCAACTGTGCTGCTATATGCTAATGTGGACGGACCTAACAAGCGCCTAGTTCTAGTTATCGAGAAGAGTGTGAGGCCCCATTGCTTCAAAGGCAAGAGGGGCCTTTCTGTAAAATATGTGGTCCACATAAAAAATAGCCCACATCATCTTGGATGATGTCGGCCATTTTCTCAGAATGCATCCTAGCATTTGACTGCAACATGAGGAGCAAGGGCCGGCAAGTGTTCATGTTGCTGAACAATTGCTCCACCCACCATATTTCAGATGTGGAGCTCACAAATGTGGAGCTGAAGTACTTTCTGCCCAACTAAACTTCTATAATCCAGCCAAGGCGTAATAAGAAGCTTTAAGTGTGGCTACTGGCAGCGAGTGATGCAGCATCTCCTTCTGAATGTGGAGACCAGCCGAAACACAAAGCTGGATCTGTATATGGCACTGCAGATGATGGCCGCTACACGGGCTGCAACCGAACCTCCAATCATTGTCAAATGTTTTCACATGCAGGCTTGAACCTCAGCGACCTAGATGCCGACTCACTGAGGATCCTGCCGACTCCAACGGAGCAATTCCTTTGTCGGCAGAGACAATTGCGTCCTGGGCAGCCTTTCAAGTTGCTGAAAATGTGCCATTTGGTGTTGAGTTGAAAGATTCCATTGATGTTAACACTGATGTGATCACCCATGAGGAACTGAGTGGTGAGGGCATTGTAAAAAGTGTTCGCGAGAGGCAGTCAGATGAAGACAATGTGCCAGACCTGTGGCCTCCGCCGGCCCCACCATGCATACTGGATGTGTTTGATGTTGTCGGAAACTGCGTGGCTGTTCACGAGGATGACATTGCCATGCAGCTACTTGTCGAATGTGAAAATCGCATCACAGCGCTTCTGGCAAGAAAAAGGAAGCAGTTGACAGTGCTTGAATTTTGGAAATAAAGGTTTGTGCGGTCTACCAGTTCAGGTCAGCTATTTTTTTTTTTCGAACATCACAACGGAATTTTCACTTCAACAAATTTTTTCTCATGCACCGTCAATTTTGGTGTAGCAGGACTTAACTGCAGAATGTCCACGACAATGATGGCATGACGACTACGTCATGGTGGTGACAGTAGAATGACCACAACTGCATGTTGACTGTAAAATACAACACAACAATGCTGATGACATGGTGATGTTGGAATGAAGACAGCGTGATTACGACAGCATGAGGACAAGATATGACGGCACTAGAATGACGACTTTATGTTGACGAAGCAATGACGACTGTATGACAATGATGTAATGACAGTATGACAATGGCACGACGACGATAGAATGACTGTGTATCGCCGACAGTATGATGACAACAGCTTAATGATGGAGGGATGACGAAGATGGCACCACCATGACAACGCCACAACACCCACAAACGAATAACAACTTTATGAAGATGCATTGATGACTTCACATGATGAAGACGGACTGATGGTGACAGCATGATGACAGCAACACGATGACGATACAATGATGGCAAGGTGATGACAGTGGTATGGCAACAATGGTAAGACCAACTGTGGACTAGCGACAAGTGCATCTGTGGAGTGACGATGTGACATCGGCGGTGTTCTAACAACACGACAATGCTGTGACGACCACGAAACAATGGCAACGGTATAACAACAAAGGAATGATCATGATTAAATGAAGGCGATAAAATGATGGCGGCATGTTTGTGTTAAAGCTGACGTACATGCTTACGTGCATTCCCCATAGTCTTTCCTCAGGTCACTTCTGTTTGCACTCTATCCACACTCTTAGGCAAAGTTACACCCTTTGGGGTGTATGTCCGCCACACAACAATAATCGTCATCTGCCTTGCTTGCGTTTCCTTTCTTGCAAACGCCGCACCCGCTACTTTCTTGTCGGGAATGCCATGTCATGCTGATAATGCGCATGCTGTTGTTTACAGGAAAGTACCAGGCTCGCCACGTTAGAGAAAGGAAATGCGGACAAGACAGATGACGATTATTGTTGTGTGGCAAAAGGGTGTAATTTTGCTTTAGAGTGCAGTGCTTGTTTGCTCTAGGCACGGAGTAAGACATATAGGAGGTGAAACTCCCGTCAGCGCGAGCGAGCGCGGGCGACCAGATAAAGTCACAATTGTTGCATGCGCCGACGCTACCGTATACAGTGGCGGCACCATGCGGCGCGTCGTAGAAGCCACAGCGGAAAAAAAAAAAAAGCAGCACCCGGCAGGCGGCTCGGCGGCTCCGGCAGCTCCGGCCACTCCGTGGTAGAAGTCAGGCGCGCGCGGCCGAACGGGAGCAACACGCTCAACCGGTTGCCCTGGCAACCGAAATGGCGGTAATTTCTTCCCATGCCGCCAGGTGCCGCCAGCATGAAAACATATCCGCGGGCTTGTGACCTTTACTGGTCGCCGCAAACAGCGGAGTTTCCACTCCTAAATATTTCTTGCTCCGTGGCTCTAGGTCTGGTATCGGACAATTGGCAAGCAGCGGGAAAGTCGAAGGAAGAGGCAAAGAAAGCTTCGACTTAATATTAGCTAGCTAGTGTGTCACGGAAAAAATTCAAATGCAAGTTCCTGTTTACATCATGCTAGCTAAAGCCTCACAGAAAAGGGGTGTTATCATTAATAGCTACAACATCTGGTGGAAGGTGGTTTGAAGCCATAAACATGTGAGAATAGAATCATCTTGATGATCATCCTTTCAGTGAACAAAAGTTGGTTGGCCCATGGAGTAACGCATCATTACAGCAATCTGCTCTAACAGCCTTAATGACTTTTACTGAAAGTGATGGTGCATCCATGTATTAAATTGATTGATTGACGTGTTCTCAACTGCAGAAAATGCACAATGTGCCATCCTGCTGCTTTTTCAAGAAAGTCTCCTTTGGCGACCTGACACGGTTTTGGCAGACCTGGTACCTGTGTATCGAACTGGCTTCTTAGTCTAAAACCGGCAGTTTTGCGCCTCCAGAGCATTGTAGGAAGCCGCAAAAGGTACCAAAATGTAGGTTGCACCAAGACAAGAAACAAAAATTTGTCCAAAATTAGGTCAAATTAGCAGTACGGGCATAATCAGCAGCAATATCGTCATATATTAACCACACTGCAACATAGATGGCCTTATCTCAGAGCAGTTTTGTGCCACAGGTCTCTTCGCCAAAAGAAAAAGGAAAAGCGTGTCCACCCAAGTCGATGCAAAAGAAGACAATGTCAACATACATGCACATGCACATATAAAAAAAATGAATGAGAGAAACTTCACATGAATAAAATAGAGGGCCCCAAGAATATTTGAGGTCTGACAATGGAATGCAGAAAGTAATGCAAATAATGCAAGAATATCATGCAATTAATGCAACATCACACCATCCTTATTGCCCCAATTTCAGTGCAAATAAATACATATACCACGTACGTCTACCTTGTCTTTTTTCGCATCGGTTTTCATTGACGTGCCTTTCTTCCTTTTCTACACTGACTGTTTAAGTATGTTTGTGAAATGTGCTTTATTGACAGACCATCTTCAATATCACCATGTTTTCAGCCTTTCATCATTGAACAATTTCTTGTTTGTTCTGAAGCTGGCACCACCGTAGTTGCCAGCATTTCCAATTTCATTCACACAAATAACTCATACTGTACTAAGCACGAATGAATGGAAAAAATTTGTCTGTATGGACTTTGTCTCCACTTATTGACCGTGATCAACAGGGTGGTCTTGTGGTCTTATAATGATGTTGTAATGATGTGTAATAATGTGGTCTTGTAATGAATTGATTATGCAATGTAGGATTGTGCTAAAGCCTGTGAATAAGTGCTAAATGTGCAATCTTATGGTGAAATTACAACAAATTGAGGCCAATATAAGCTTTTGTTGAATTAAAATTTGTAGTTTTGTTGTAATTTGAGAACATAAAATGAACAGTGATCTGGATTTTGAAATAGCAAAGCATATGCGTTAGCCAGCCTTTTATTGTTACAACAAATAGCTATAGAGCAGACACCAAGCAAAATTTTGCACTTAAATTATGAGCAGATGCATCATGAAAAGCTAACAAAAATAGGAATTTTTAAAAAATGGAACAGGTAAAAACATCGCCCGTTGGGTCATTACCATTCGCTAGAAATGATGCAGAGCCCAGAATTTTAAGAACCAGAGCGACCTTTCGGCATGGCCACCGCAGCTAGCTGGCATGTGCTATGAACAGTTTTCCACGAAAACTGCTACGTGGAACTCTGGCACTAGCATCTACTGGCGCTGCATGTCGGTTCAACCAACATGGGATAGACAGTTAGTACATGGATTTGCCTAACATTTGTTCCTCTGGCTTCAAATGGATTTGTGACTTTGGATATTGATCATCTTTCGCAAAATATTATTGCTTTATAAATACAACAATTTGCAATGATTATAGGTGTCCTCAGAGCCTTATTGCCTTCTGCATTTAGAAAAGAAAAACATGATTGCTTCGAAATTTAGGCCAATAAGCCCAGACGAAGGCATTGTAAACAAAGCCACGGGAACGTCTGAAGCCAAAAGCACAAAGACCAGATAAATCCATCTACCAGCATAACCATCAATCCCAATTCTTAGGTTATCATTGAGCGCAGAAGGTTTCAAAACTGCAAGAGACAGAAGCTGGGCAGAGGAGGCTGTTGTTGGACTTACCACAATCTCGAACTCCGGTCCCACCACATTGCTCCAGTGGGCCGCAATCGATGCTTCCGTTTTCGGGTCCAGCTCGCCCGCTTTATATTCAGCAGCAAACAGAATACAACACAAGACTAAGTGTAAGCCAACGACCGCTAAGTCAGACTAAATGCACATGTATGGTTAGGAAGGCATATGAGTGGTTCAAGAGTCATAACCTCTGTAAGAAAACAGTATCTAATGGTTGAGCCATAATAAATATTCAACATGAGCCCGCTAGCAGCAACACCAAAACTGTAGTACAAAAACTACCTCCTTTATAATAATAATAATAATTAGGGGTGTGCAAATACGTAAATAATATGAATCAAATATGTAGTGTAATTTCCAATAATTCAATTCGCAAATCAAATGCAGTCAACTTCCAGAAATTCAACCATGACAAGACCAACGAAACTGATCGAATTATACGGTGGGTTGTAATGCAAAAAAAATGGGCCAGTATCTAAGATGCGTTGTACAATGACGACCGCTATCCTAAAGTCAGCTTCGCCGTAATACAGCCATGTCACGTGGTAAAGCACACAAACGTTGTGAACACAGTGTTGGTTTTGTATCCGATTGCAGGCAATTTTCCGCCCAATTTCCTGCGAAAACAAAAGAAAAGGCGCATGATAGAATCGGTTAAATACCATAACCAGACATCGTGAGCTACCATTATTGCTTGAAAATCTTCCTATGGCAGGCTGAAAATACACTTTTTCGACTGGAGATGACGTGCATACAACGCATTCATTGCTGCCCAAGCTCTGTCGAGACAGAGGCTGCCACTAAAGGGGTCGTTATTGGAGTCACCAGAGGGATCAGGTGCGTGCATGATAACTGGTCGAGTTCGAATTATAAGGCGAGTGTCAATTTTCGGATCGAAATAATGTGCGTTTGGGCCATTAGAAGTACATGTGCGCCGGCTGAGACTTGGTATCCAATTAACCGAAACATCAAATTAACCGGCACAGTATCAACGGAAGCCAACTGTGTCTACCATTCAGGTTTTTTTTTCTTTCTTTCTAATATTCAGTATATGCGGCGAAAGATCCGGCTGTAATCAGTGCTTCGAAGTGCGCAGCATTACCACAGCGCGTGATCTTTCGATACAAGGTCCATCAAGGTCGACGGGAGCGATCGAATCGATTAACACGACGCGAACAGTGCGAACATGCACACAGAGACGAACTTGGCGCGCATGCTCGCAGTGGTTGCCGACCCGCGGACCCGAACGCCACTTCAACAGCCGTCAATCTAACCAGTACATGTGAGCTCGTGACCGATCACTGATGAGCAACCCGTATACCCACCCTTTCCGTGACAGCTCCCGGCCAGTTAGCATATAGACTGGCAGGGACTTTTCACCACGGCCAAACTGCCTAAACCCATTAGGCCTAGTCGGAGCAGCGTCGTCAGGTGTTGCCGACTGGTCTGGTGCCAGTCGTTAGTTACATGGTCAAGTTACATGGTCTGGTGCCAAATCAATGCAGATTTAGTTGCAGCAGTCACACGGCAGCCAGAGAGCTCTCAAACCACCGTGCCAACGAAAGCGAGCACACGGGATGACCGTTGTCCACGGCTGCCATTTTTGCGAGACACATGATACCCTCGTTCCGAGTTTCATTCGTACGTGAACATCGGCATAGGCGTACTTACTGGTGGGGGCAAGGGGCAACTTGACTCACCCCCTCCCCCACACTGTCAATAACAGGTGGTAAAGTATGCCATTTGCGACCCCTTTCTGAAAGTGGTCAGCGTCTCAGCTGCACACTGGCAAGTCCAACAAAACAGCTCATGCCAAGTTTTAGTTCAGAATATCGGCCATGTAGGTAATGCTTTCTTATTACATACCTCCTGCTTGGGCAGCAGGGATTGCATTTCTTGCATTGCGGCGATACGCTTTGCACACCTGCACTGCTGAATGGAGGGGCAGGTTGTGCAATCTATCTTTCCATGGGTCTCCTGATTTGAGAACCTACAACAGGCAGCAAACGACGCCTATCCTGATGGTGGAAAGGCGCCTGCTCTCTACCATCGGCACCGACCGCGGTAGCCCATACAGAGCGGGGTCATGTCACGTGATGCGCGGTTCCCGCTTTTGCCTGTCGAGCAGATTGGCCTCATGACCTGACAATAAGCCACAGAAATCACCTGCCATAAGGATGAAAAAAACCCTTCTGTCTGAAAACTAGAAATCAAAACTTTCTAAGTAATAGTAGATTGCCGTTAAGCACAGCATGAGCCACTATTAAACTGGAACCTCAGTTGCTATTCAGGAAAACATAACTTCTCTATTTGTTCAGCTTCAGAAGGAAAAAAAGCACTTGATTCTATTCAACAGACATTCTCTTGATAAAATATTTGTTCCAGACCTTCGCATACCAACTGAGTTATCAGTGCTGGCATACTAATTTGGTGCTCCCTTTAATAAGAGTAGAGCCCACTGTGCATCTCAATTCATAGATACCTAAGTTGTTGATAGCTTGCAACATTCTTGTTACGTAATGTGAATAGACTCCAGAGTATGTGCAGCACTGTGTTTTCTTGCACAAAATTTGTAAGCATAAACTTTGTGTTAAATTTTCTGATATTTGACGCAATATTCAGCTTTTTTTTTTTAATTCAATTCAATATTCAATTTGAAATTATTATTTGGTATTCGCACACCCCTAATAATACAACAGACTTCCGCTAATTCCATCCCGAGCGAAAATCGCAGCTGGCGAGCAAGCATGTGCCCAACGTTTTGTTATTGCAAACCTAAAATTGGCCTTCATTGGGTAATTCAAACTTGACCAGTCAAGCACATATGCGCCTGACTCCTGTGGTGACCCCTCCAGCGGCAGCATCTGTCTCAGTATAGTTTAGGGGACAGTGAATGTGTTGAACATGTCACCTCCCGTCGAAAATGCCTATTTTCGGCTTGCCCTAGGAAGAATTTCAAGCAATAACCGTAGCTCACTCTGTCTGATTATAGTAGCTTTCTTTGCCTACTATTCCACGGTTTCACTCGGGGGTGTGTAGGTTGGTCTGTCTGTACGTCGGTTGGTCAGTCGGTGTTGTTCGGGCTCTTACTGAGTAGGTTTGCCTTCACTTTTTAAAAAAAATGAAGGTGCGTTTGACAGCAGGATTTGAACCTTGGCCCCTCCAGCACAGCAGCCCGATGCTCTAACCATTAGGTCACAACCTTTTTTTCATTTTTTCATTGTATTTATTACAGTGCACATAGTGTCACGAAGAAGTATCACCTGATAAACAAACTACTGGTACTCATAATTACGTTATGCCACACAGACGCCGATACTACATATGTGAACTAGTGTGTTTAGTCCCTTACCGAGTAGATTTGCATTCTTCTTTTTTTTTTAAATGGAGGTGCGTCCGACGGCAGGATTTGAAACTTGGCCCCCCTAGTGCAGCAGTACGATGCTCTAACCATTAGGCCACAACCTTTCTTTTTCTTTCACTCTATTTGTTACAATGCACATGGTGTCATGAAGAAGCATCACCTGATAAAATAACTATTGGTAGTCATAATTACAGACACTATGCTGCGATGATGCCAACACCACATATGTGAATTAGTGACATTAATTGCACCGTAGTATGCACTGGGCCACAATTACACATTCACTTCTCTCATTCACACCAATCAGCACTTTCAGATGGTCACCACGTATTGATTACGATGACAATTTCCAACAATGGTACATACCCACAACAGGGAACTTGCCAAGAAGTGGGCAGCACATATAGTGCCAGGACCGACTAGCTCTTTCAGATAATCTCTGCATGTTGATGACGATTATGATCTCCATACTGTTCCACACACTCAACAGGTAATCGACCAAGCAGCATGACTGCATGTTGATTACACTGGTGATGATTTCCAAAGAATCGCTCACACCCATAATGGGGGCTGGCCAAGAAGTGGGGGGGTACGATGGCGCATGCCCAAAACCGAGCTTAGTGCTTGCAGACGTCATCAGATGGCACTCACAAATTAATAACAAAAGTGTCAAAGGATATGGATATTTATAAGGAGAAGGAAAAATGCCACACTTTTGCTAGAACGGCATAGCATTGACTGCGATAGCAGAGAAACCACTACACCGAGTAAGGTTCTTAGTTTTATCGGTGTCGCACTCGACAAATACGAATTCTTGCTGTCACAATGCGAGGAAGCACTTTGCATCGTGTCTGGGAAACTTGATATAATGTGACTGCCAACACTGGGCATGCGGGAACACAATGCTCAGCAAGGTGCCAACCATCAGCCTTTGCATTTGCCATGGATTACCGTATTTACTCGCATAATGATAGCACTTTTTTGTCAGAAAAATTGACGCAAAAACAGGGGTGCGATCATTACGCAGGTTAAATTTCCTGCGAAAAGAAAAAAAATTTTTTCGTCCCACGTTTGCAGTGAAAGCCCAAAACAAAAATGGCGGCCGGCGGAGCAAGCCCAACGCGCCGAACGCAATTTTTTTTTTCTTCTCGCGAGTACATTACGTGCATTGAAACAGTTTCTTCCGTATCAGTAATGAATAATATCGTTAATATCGGCAAGTTTGCAGCAATAACGCAGCCATGTCCACTTTAAGGGAACAGAAACAGATGGGCGCGTTAGCTGCCAGTGACATAGAAACACATGCCGGCATGCTGCGGAAACTGCGGCATCTGTCTTCACTACTATCCTAATACGGCACGTTTCTGCTATGGGTGGGTGAATATCTTAGCTGTGTTACAAGCGTCGGTGTATGACTAGAGTACTCTTTTAACGTATCAGTGTAAACGTGGCTACTATCGTTCCTGCTCGCGATTTGTTGCGTGCCCATGAGTGCAGATGAGAAGAATCGATAGGCGCCTTTTTTTTGTTGTTGACCACAACCATTATAAAGCCTACACATAATAAAGGCAAGTTCGGTTGCAGCTTTCTTTTAGTCATGGTAGTGCGGAAAGTGATGAATGTAATGAAATGAGCCATCTACTTAAGTATGTTTGGTGCGTGCGGACCGCTTGGTTTGTCTTGAAGAGTCGTTCGCGTAGCATTCGACAGATCGTAAGCGGGATCAATAATAGCTAGACTTGGCACACGACATATCGCTGCGGCAAGTTCGGGGTGCGATCATTACGCGGGAAATAAAAAAATCGAATTTTGACGACAAAATTCAGGGGTGCGATCATTACGCGAGTGCGATCATTATGTGAGTAAATACAGTACCTCCAAGATATGGCACGTGGTCCGCATGCGGACAGCCATGTGCAGCAACGGCAAGTGTAGACGAGCAGACGCACGTAACGTACTCCTGCTCCCTCTATCCCACCACTGCACGTGCTTGATAATGTTAGTGAGTTCACCAGAGTACACAAAAATCAATCATGCCATCACCATCATACTATACCATTGTCCCCATCATTATCTTGTTGCTGTTGTCAGACACATGCTCGCGTTAAATAGACAATTGCTTGCCTTAGATAAAAACCTTAGTCTACCTGGTAACACTTTGCAGAACCCCAAACAATGCTGGATGATCAGCTACCTGCGAAATGCTTCACATAACAACCATTCCCACGGTGCATGGAACCTGCATTTTTTTTTTTAGTCTTTGTTCCAACAGTGCCACTCGGTGTTCCGCTGAGAATGGCACTCACCGTATATCATATCTTCATCCTCTAGGGCAGCAAAAGAGGCAGCATCTGTAACAGCGCTGATGATAAGACCGTCCTCCACGGGAGATCGTAGAGGTGGTGGTGGCTGCTCAGGGGTCAGTGGGGCACTACCCGACAACGACACCGGTGTTACGGCGCCCGGCGTCAGCGTTGGCGTGGTGGGCAGTGGTGGCAGGCTGCTGGCGTCCGAGAGTGCGACGGCGTGCTGCAGCTGGAGGTAGCGGGCGCCGCGGAGGTGCCGGGCCAGGCGCAGCTTCACGCACTTGCCCGTCGAGCGCAGCACCTCGACAGCCTGGTGGTTGGTGTAACCCTGGAGGGACCGGCCGTCCACTTCGATTATTTGGTCGTTGACACGGATGCAGCCGCTAGAGTCCGCAGCACTCCCCTTGGCGATGCTCTTCACAAAGATGCCCGAGATCTCGTCTGCGGGGAGAAAGCATCCACGTCGCAGTGGAATGGGCACCGGTGAAACTCAGAAGCGAAAGATAAAATCACTAAACCAGTGCATGTGCATGGCAAAAAAAAGTCCTGTGCCAATCCGAACTGAACTGCCTGCAACCTTCTGGTACTTGCTACGCACCTGTCTAGGTCTACTTTAAGAATATTTAACATCTTACTCTCAAAGAGATTTCACAAGCGATACTCCGCAAAAGCACACCTTCTGCATAATTGGAGAGGTACAGGACATTGCACTTCTACTAAAAAGATCTACCACGCATCAATACGAAGTTGTGCAGTTCACATACACTGAAACGTGAGCGGCAACAAACACGGCAATAACACTGAATTGTGACATGTAATTTCTCAATAGCTAGTTAATAAATACAAAGTAGTCCCAGGTATACTTTTTAGAGTCTGAATTAAGCCACTGTTACAAACTGGGAACAAATGAATGCATTGGAGTAGTTTCAAGATTGTTCGCATTTGAATTTATGAGGACTGTACTTTATGTCAGGCAACTGACACATAAGTGGCCCAGGATAGACATGCTTTTCCTTCTAACATTCCTTTGTTTTAGAGATACCTGTATTCTCTACAATATGAATTCTCTGTGATCACATGCTGCAGTACTGAATACCAGTGAAGCAGCATTCATTTAATATAGGTATTTTGCAAATACAGCCCTCCGTTTTTATAACCAATGCATGTAAACATGCAGCGCAGAATTGTATAAGAGACAAGATTACACCCAAAAAGCAAGAAGTGCAGCATGTGCCAACAGAGGGGAGAGACCAACCATTCTAGAGTGCAACATACCCTGCGTCCCCTTTTCACAGACGTAGCCTGCAATTGTGATGCCCAAGCCCTGCTGGTCTTTTACCAGCTCCACTTCGAAGGTCTCGGTCTCGGGAAGGTCATCCAGCACCATCTAGCGGGCAGCACATGTAAACATCATGCGAGGTGATTATGCACTTTCAATGTGTAAAAAGCTTGCACAGTGTGAGCAAACTGAACACGCGATTGCATCACACAGATGACAGATTAGGAAGACAAATGAAGCAAGATCATCACCATCATCAAATTGTAGTTGATTGCCAATGAACACAGGAACACAGAAATATTAGGACCGTTAGCCTATATGGCTAGTTATCGATCCTATCTAATACACAATTTTATGTAAACAGGTTTAAAAGTAGAGGTACAATGAATAGGTTACGCTAGGCATGCATAAACATAACAGCATAGCTTCCCAGAGATAATTTAGCCAAGAGGCAGAATGAAGGGCAACAGATTAGCCACAGCGATATGGCATACCACGGCCCTGGTTCTCAGTACAAGAACTTTAAAAGGAGGTGTTACGCTTAGGGCTGCGTTATTTTCCCTCCAATTCCACAACAAAACAGTGTTTTCAGGTGTGTTGTAGTCCCATCAGATGGACGGGTTTTGCTGTTGTCCATAACTACCTACAGCTCAAAAGTATGAGCCCTATTAGGTCAGCATCACTGAGGGGAAATAAGACTGCATCATTGGCAAGCCACAGTGAGGCAGATGCATGGGAGCACTAGGAACGTTTCTTTCTGTCGAGAGAAAAAGACATTACAGTACCCAAATCATTTCAGAAGGACCAAAATGCATTTTGATGAAAGATAATCCCCTTTGCGCTTTTCAGCCAAGCTGATCGCATGCTGCTTGTGTGTCTTTCCAACATGGTTATCTAAAAATGTGGAATCAGTGCAGTTCTCCACAATGTCCGAGCTCAGAAATGTGAATGGGATGAACCATAAGCAACACCAAGCTGAAGGAGTCTGGCAACTCCGGCGGCTGTGTTAACAAACAACTGCGACAGCCATTCTAGCAGCAACACAGCGACAGCCATGGTGGTTGCATCAGATGTGCGGGCAGTGATGCTGGGCTTCCGATCGGAGAGTCAGCACCCAAGCCAGTAAACTGTAGTGATGGCTAGGCAACGACTGAGACGTTGATGGCGCCCCCGTGAGGCTACAAAAGCTAATGGACACTTGGTACTTTGCCTTTTTCTTGTTTCTTTAAACATTTCTTCCTATCTTTTACAAATGCTAGATCTGAGAGAACTCCCGCCAGAGTGCTAATTGATCACCCTTCATAAAGGCTCCAGCATCAAAACTTATCACCATCATTATCACTGCGTGTCTTCCATACTCACCTCGGAAAGCAGAGGTGACCCGGGCTTCCCTGGTGTAGCCGTTGCCATGGCTACTGTGGCACTGTGGATCTGCAGGCGCCGCTCCAGCTCCTCGGCGTCAGCAAGGAGTCGGGTGGGCAGCACTAGGGGTGGTGGCAGCGATGCGGGTCGAGGTGCTGGCAGGTCACCGGACTCGGAGGGGCGTGCCACCACGAGGCGCACACGGGCCCCCGCCTGACGCAGGACAGAGGCCACCTGCTCCGAGCCCAGGCCACGCAGGTTGACGTCCCCAATCTGCAGAATGTGGTCCCCGCTCTGCAACCGCCCATCCTGGTACAGGGGGTAGAGTGGGGCAGATGTAAGCAACCAAACGTTACAAGAAGGAAGGAGAGATGGTGGCACCAGCCCTGAAACGTTTTATGGCATTCAGTTTTTAGCACCATATAACTTGAAGAGTAAAAATTAAAATTTTCGGTCTAAGACCGAACTGCCCCTTCACACAACTCACCCGGTCTGCGACGCCGCCAGGCAAAACAGTCTTGACGACGACACCTGTGCTGCGACCACCAATGATGCCAAAGCCGAGGCCAGAGCCGTCATTGAGTAGCTCGACAGCTTCCACTTCAGCCCACTCTGTGCCCAGAACCATGGCTTCTTCGCGGTCGGCTGCCGACTTGGTGCTTCCAGCAGTCCCGGATCCGGAGAGGGAACTTGACGGCAGTGGAGGGGGAGGGGTGCCTACAACCAGTGCCGCAATGAAAGACAGGCACAGGGTTAGGCTGCATGAGAGTGAATCACACTCTGATAGAAGCTGTACGCAATAGTTGTGCAAATGGAAATCTTGCGTCTTGACTTTTCTTGCTTTTTTATGTAGCTGGCACAGTCCATAACAAGTGTCATCACTATCACCAGCAGCTGCTTAATTTATGTCGATGGCAGGACGAAGGCCTCTCTTGGCAAATTCTAATTGCTCCCGTTTTGTGTCAGCTGAAAAATTCCTTCATTTTGTCGCACAACCTAGTTCTCCGATGTGCTAGACTATACTTCCCTTCCCTTGGAACCCATTCTGTGACTCAACTAGAATATTGGTTATCCCCATTTGCTCTCTAATCCACATTGTTGCTCTTTATGTTGCACCTATATTTTCATGCTTCACTGCTTGTTGCATGGACCTCAGCTTCTTCTTAAGTTCCTTTGTTAGCATCCAGAGTATGACGAATCGTTAATTACATCACCTCTTCTTATAACCAGCTCAAAAACACATGAAAAGTGTAGCACAGCTTTGGATCTTAAGCTGGAGGCTGGATATGTCTCACAAACTGGAAGTGATAAAATCCTAGTCTGTCCACATTCTAGTTTTATTGACGGGAGGCCTTTACTACTGCCTGTTCAAACGAAAGTGCACTCCATGTTTGTACAGAGTAGTCCACTTTTAGAGGTGACACACATGAATAGTACTCGGGCCAGCGTAACTTCACCATTTATTCTAGATTATGCAATAAAATGTGCCCGGTGCGACGCCTAATGTGGATATCTGTCAATAAAAGATTATTCTGCAGGATTCCTTGCTGACGTTACGCTGCTGTAAGCACTTTGATACCAGCGAGGTGTTTCCCCTAACAGTGGACAAGCCTGCACATGAGGCTTCCCTCAGAAGCAAAAGTTTTGAGGTGATGCAAGCAGTAAGGCTTAAAACTTTCTTTTAGCACAGCCGTTCAGCATGCGATTGCAACCATGTTGGTCAAACATTCACACATGTGGGCTGCACCAATTAATCAGCGTGTTAGCTTATGTTGCGAAAAAAAAAAAAAGGCCTTTTTTTTCCCCCCATCACCTGTAGTCTCCAAACTGCTTGCAACTGTACTTCCAGAGTCAAGCGATGTGCTCTGACGACAGGGACAACTGGCTCTCCCAGCAACTTCTTTTGTTCTGCAATTTTTTAACACAGAGTTTTCTTTGCTACTTCCTCGGCATTTGGCATTAGTCATTTCCTTGCCGGATATATTTGTGGATGTATGTAGGCAATCTGGACCAGTGGATATGTGCCCAAAGAGAAAACTTGCCTGCGGCAAGTTTTCTCTTTCTTTTTCTCTCTAAGTTGTCTGGCCTAGCAGACAACTTAGGTCACTGGTTATGCACCCATTCTTGCCCAATACTCCAGAACAGATGTGCCATTGTGATGCAACTTGTGCAAGGTTTTCATCATCATCAGCCTACTTTTATGCCGATTGCAGGACGAAGGCCTCTCCTAGCGATTTCCAATTACTCCTGTCTAGTGTTAACCGATTCCAGCTTGCGCCTGCAAATTTCCTCATTTTACCACTCCACCTAATTTTCTGCCGTCCTCAACTGCACTTCCCTTCCCTAGGCACTCTTTCTGTAACGCTATAATGGTCCACCAATTATCTGCCCAACGCATGGCCATGGCCTGCCCAGCTCCATTTCTTTTCTTTTAATGTCAACTAGAATATTGGCTTTCCCCGTTTGCTCTCTGATCCATACCGCTCTCTTGGTGTCTCTTAATGCTGCGCCTCACTTCTTTTTTTTTTCCATCGCTCTTTGCATAGTCCTTAACTTGTTCTTCTTTGTTATTAGCTTCTTTGTTATTCTCAATGTTTCTGTCCCATATGTTAGCATTGGTAGAATGCAATGGCTGCACACTTTTATTTTAATGCCTTAAATGTATTTACATGCGTGTCGTACTTCTATTTGCATATACCTCTCACCGACATTCTTCCATCAACCAGCACCATACATCGCCTTTGTCCTTGCAGCACAGACAGCTAAATTACATGCGACGAGGCTGTGCTCATGACACGCGCTATCGTAGTGCTACCTCGCTAACTCAAACAAACTTCGTGCCACTTAGATTCTAATGCTGTGTTGGACCTGCACGTTTTTGTAGCGTCTGCGCTTACCCTGAGGGGCAGGTGGTGTGGCACTGACAGGTGTCCCCCTGGCGAGGACAAGTTGCACTGTTCCCCTCGCCTGTTGGAGGATGCCAATGGCCTGCTGGTGCGAGATGTTGCTGTCCAATGGCTGGCCGTCTATCGCCAGGATCTGGTCTCCTTCTTCGAGGCGTCCATCCCTGCACGACGCACCGCGTTTGGTTGAGGCTCGAGCAGGATGCAAGCCTCCGCGAGACAGGCAAATGTCAGCTACTTGAACCCGCTGACCTCGGTGTTCATTATCTTCGGGTGTTACTTCTACCATAGCACGCACCGATACAATGTCTCGGGATCACTAACACTAAGGAAAATAACAGTGTTGAAAACGTGCTGCATACATCTTTCGCAGACGCTTTTGAGATGGCCTGCACTCAGAGTATTCAGTTTCTCAGTTTAAGAAGTACGTAAGACTACCTCTCAATCAACCAGCACACTTTCAGTTCTGTTCTGAAGCGAGTAATAGAGTAATGTAACTACTCCCTCGTGTCATCACATTCCCTCTCTATTAGTCCCTGCATGTCTTCAAATTGTAGACTGTGTATTTATCGCCCAGTTTTATTGTTTCAGTGAAGTATTATCTTGTTTATTATATTAATCATTGTGTTTCCTGTATTGCATTGCAGACCTGCCAAACTTAAAATGCAAAATATGCTACCGCCGAAGCCAAGAACTACTAAAACTTTGTGAAAAATACTGAACACTGTTTCATCAGTCAAGACACACAGTTTATTAAAAAAAGGTTACCTGACTCTGTTCTGTAGGGACGCTTCTATATATTGCCATCAAAAAACGATTCACGTCAGAAAAAAAATTGAAATGTTCATTATGTTTATTCGTGAAATATCCATGTAATGGGGGGCCAACTTTCTCCTGCAATTTCAGTGATGGCACTGCTGCCGGTAGGACAGAATAATCAAGTGGGTCCAGAAAGCAAGGCCTTGAAAAATTGTTTGACGACTATATATTTACATGCTGTTGAGGTGAGTTTAGCCCAAAAGAAGATGCAAATAAAGAACCGTAACATTATGGGCATCAATATGACAATCTCTAGGAATTGGACATTTTATGATAAAATTGTAAGGGTTTGCAGGTATTTCACCGGATTTCCTTGCTCAAAATATATCTTACTCCTCCGAAATACAATCCCATATATTAGTTTTCGCATGTCACCCAACTGTATGTGCCCGCTGTATACCTGTCAGGGTTCTCACACATGGCGGCCTTTATCTGCTGAGGATGCTTAAGTGCTTGAATGACGTGTGACCACTAGAATTGCTTGTTCCGTTTTCATGGACGATAATTGGCCAGGAACACTTTTCTCATTCCCAAAACAAAAGATTTCACGCTGTGAAGGTCGGTGTGCGGGGCGACTTGAATAGTGCATGGCTTCATCGCCCGAGTCGCACCAGAAGCTGCTACCTTGGAAATAATGTGCTAGATGAATTACAGAAGGGATGGCAAAGAAGCAGTTGGGCACCATGCAAACAGAATGAGAATGTTAGTAATGTGTATGGCGATTCAAAGCCACATTCTCAAATTCACTGCGCACCCTGTACACACAGAAAAGCGTGTGTTAAGACGAATCACCAAACTTTAAGTTAACCTTCGTAGAGGGGGTGGGCACCACAGCGGCCTGGCAGAGAGCCTTCTGAATGTTTCTGAGTCTTCATGCAGACTTGAGCAATTGCTAGATCCCTGTGAAGACTTCATCCAGCATGAGCTAAAGATTGCATATGAATAATTTTTGACCGCCTTAAGGGCCCTTCAAAGGTGGCATGGCTTTTGACCTATGCCTTCTAAGAGCTTACATAGATAAATGAAGGCTTTTTTTCTTTTGGTTAAACGAGCCCTGAAACACTTCACTCATAGAATGGCCTCACTATTAAAGGACATCACCTCACAAATTTCCCGCCACAAACATTTTTGAAATCCTGCAAGTTTAGGTGGAGTTAGAGGTAGCGGAGTTAGAGGTAGCAGAGCTAGAGGTAGTTATCGCACAGATGCATGGCTTTCCCTCTCCTTTTGTCTTTGCCAAAGCCCTGACCAAAAGATTTCTTCTTTCACCTTTCTTTTTTTCTTTAGACGCTGCTTCTGGTTCAGGTAAAGTTTACTAGAAAGTACTAGTTCAGGCATGTCTGGCACTCTTTCGATGAAAGATAAGCACTCGGGTGCCTGAAGCTATGTCCCTTACAGAGACCAATCAGTGCATGTGGTTGTCTGATGGACTCGCTAACGAGAGGACTCATTGCAGCACCCCCCAGCAGCCATGGTTTCTACGCACACTCGTTAAATTTCAGAGGCTACGCTCAGAACATGAAGTTATGTACAACCGGCATGTGTAGACATGAAGTGTAAAGACGAAATACTCTTTTTGGTCTTCTTGACATCCCAGACATATGTATTTTTCATTTACTTAACTAAAGACTTAACAATTACAGTATTATGGAGAATGTTCTTGCGATCAAGAAATCAGCCAATATAACTGTTGGTGGGCTTGGCTGCTTGCAGAGTGGCTGCATGACAACATTGCAAAGAAAAGAGCAAGCAATTTTTCACCGTTTTGGACACAAGACTGTGAATTCCCTGCTGCATGAAGGGCAATAATATTTGCCTCACATGTTCACAGGAGCCTCGTCTACAGATCGCCACCATTTCCCTAGTATGTTCGGAAAGTGGTTCAGGGCCTCTTTTAATGGTCCTGCCACCAGCCCATTTTCTAGCATGGGAGCCAAAGCTCAACCTGTTTGATCATGTATTCGTAGCAAAGAAAGGGATGCAACACTAATTACAACAACGAGAAATCAAATTTCCCTTTGATTATTCATCAAGGGACCAGAACTGCTGCTCCCACCCACCTATTCTCGGTGATGCTCTCCTGATCTCCGAGGGCTCTTGCACATGTTGAGGTAAATCACATTTTGAGAGTTAAAAAAAAAAAACAGAACACGGACACGCAAGCAGGGAAGGATGCACAACTACGCGGACTTCATTCACGAGGACAGACGACAGAGGCGTGGGCGTAGGCTACGCGAGTACGACGGCACCCTGATCGTCGTCGTCGCCAGTGAGCAAGCACTCATCCCGAGTCGAGATTGGTGCGGGTCCAGGACCGCCGGCCACGCGTGTCCAATCAGTCCGGATCCCGTCACCACCGGCGTCGCGCGGGCGCCTTCACTGCCGCAGCCGTCCACAATAATAAAGCCTCCGCCGGCACGCACCATCCTGGCCGCGCCGAAGAACGTCCACGTCACCGCCGGACGCGGCGCTCGGACGTCGACGCAGTTCCTCGCCAGCGTCTTCGACGACCTAGTCCAGCACACTGTTCACACAGAACCACCTCGAACGGTGGAGGAGACACGCGATTCAAAGCCGCGCGGAATGTTACACGCCCAACGCGATGCAAGAACACCTCTCGGCCAGACGTACGGGAACAATACAATACGCTTCTCGCATTGTCTGCAGGGAACGGCGAACGAGACGACGGCCTTTCGATAACTGATGGCGAGTCTTCGGAGATTGACCGCAAAAACGATATGATGTTGTCTTCCTTTTTTATATATGTATATATATATATATATTTTTTCTTTTCGTCGTAGGATGTCGCTGATAAGATAAAGATGTGCTGTGCGCCGACGGCTTCTGGAAGCAGACGACGCGAAACGGTTGCGAGATATGTCTTCGAAAGGGGCCGAGGGCAGGGGTGACGGTCTCAAACTAGTGCTTCCGTTAGAACTGCCGATTCATTTTCTTTTCGTTTCTTCCCCTTAAAGTCCTCAGCGTGAGAAATTTTCCATTTCCTGAGCAGGTCAAGTTGGTGCGTTCATGCGTTCATGGACACCTATGATTTCCGTTAGTCACACTTGACAGGCCCCTCCATGGAGAAGTGCTCGAGGTGAAGTAGGATTCTCACTACGCCTGGCTGGTGACATGTTTAATTTTTTTTTTTTTTACGAGAGCGCACCAAATTCAAAATAAACAGCCTCAAACAGTCCGTCAACCTGCTCGTCGACCACTTGGTTGCACTTGGGAGCGTCGATACGAGAAGCGGTATCCAACAGTCCAGAGAGCGTAGGACGACCACGGCTCAAGAAACGTTGCCGTTCCTTCTTCAACTCGGCATCGCAGCAGTGGGACGCTACTCGTGCAAAAGCCCACCTGTTCGGTCCCAGGCCCGTCAACAACGGCGGGCGACGGATCGCGAGACCGACGGTAGCAGCGAACACGTTTCCGCACCGCACGACGGATGCGCTGGACACCACCAGGCCATAGCGGACGCGGCAGGCAGACGAAACGACGGCGCAGTAGAGGCCACCAACACCGGAGCAGACGGCCGGGTGGTCAGGCGACGACGGGCGAGGAACAGACGCCTCGGCGAGCCGCCGGCCACGGCTCCAGGCGCGCCGCGCTCTTGGGCGCGCCGCGGCGGAGATGTTGACGTTCGGCGGCTGCTATTTGCGGGCGTCGCCGTCGGCCCAGCGGCGTAGTAGTGGCAGCGCCGACCTCGTCCGACGTTGTTGCCGCCGCCGCTGCTGCTGTTGCTTGGTCTGCGGCTGCTTTTCCTGCGCTTCGGGCCGGCCCGGCTGTTACGACACCCGTGGGCCGGCCGCGGCGGACTCATAGCGCGCGGCGAACGCGCGATGCGGTAGTGGTCGGGCCTGCTGTTGAGAAACGGCCGCGTTCGGCGCACTCACGGCGGCGGGCCGCCGCCACGCTGGGAAGCGGCGAGGCACTGGGACGACTTCCGCGGGAAAACGAACGACGAGCACGCTCCTTCGTCCGCCGCTCCCTGCCGCGGATCCAGCCGCAGTGTGTGTGGTTTCGCCCGCACGCGTGCGGTGTCCGGAGATGCGTCGGCGGCGCAGGCACTTCCTTCTTTTTTTTATATATATCTCCCTCGCGACGGCTTTCTTGTAGCAGTCTGTCTGTCTCGGTGGCGCCCTGAAGACGAGAGCACTAGCCGCCCTCGGATGCGTTCGCGCGAAACGCCACGGAGGTGAGACGGACCGAGCGCGCACACGGGGCAAAGCGGAGCGAGGCGCGGACTCTCGCAGAGGCGCACCGACCGCAGCGGCGAGAAAGCGCGGGCGTGCCTCTCTCCACGATGGTCGGGCGGAGCGGCTGCGGGGTAGCTAGCGCGAACCTGGCCTGACCAGCGACGGTGGGAAAGGTTTACGAGATGGGGGGAAAAAACGCAAACAACAACAAAACGCGTTCGCGCGCCGCCCTTTTCCCGGCGCCGCCACCGGAGGGCGCCGCAGTCGGACGAAAGAAGGTAGGCGAGGCCGAGGTGGAAGTGAAGTCGGGACAAATGGGGAGAAAGGGGGGGGGGCGGGAAGACCCTCTCGAGGTGGTCCCTTGCAATTTTTCCCTTATATCGGCCGCTTAAGGTCGCCGGTTTCGCCGATCGGCCGGGGAAATTTTTTTGCCCCACCCCCGCGAAATAGCCATTCACTGGCAAGACACTGGCACTCCCGCTACCCTTTCATCGTCGTACAGTTCGAGTAAAGCGGCCTCGAGGCGCTGCCGGCCAAACTAGCGGGCTCTTTAACGTCTAGCGACGCCAAGAGCGCAAAAGAACAAAACGCGCTCCTCCCGCAATGGGGAGAAAAACGAGCCAACGGGAAGGTTATGAAAATCGGGACGACGCGGCAGGATGCGAAGGGGGGAGAGGAGGCGAAAAAGCCAGCTAACGGCCAGATAAAACACAAAAGGCCGCGCGACATCGTCCTTTTGGCCGAAGCGCGGAAGGGCGGGGACCGCCACTTCGATCCCTTATTCCCTACCCCCCTCCACCCTTTCCCCAGCTCGCGTTTTTCCCCCATCTGCGCCAAAGTGTCCGAGCGCCTCCTCCCGGGCGGCGAGCGAAACCTGAGCAGAGCGCCGATACGACCTCCGAGACGGCGGTCGCAAGTCGTAAAGATCATCCATGCGTGGTATGGAGAAGGGAAATGGCGCGTGCAATGGTTTCGACGATAACCGGAGAGCGCCACGCTGCTGCTGCCGCGATCCTTACTAAACATTCACTAGGGGGAACTCTGCGCGCGAAAACGCAACGGAACAACAGCGGGAACGGCATACCGCAGAACGTTACAGACAACCATCTGCGCGCGTTTCCCTGACATGTGAGCTCTTTCGCGGCGAAGGCTAAACGGAAAAGATTCTGCTAGATGCCCACCCCTCTTCAAATACAGCGCGCGCGAGTCGATAACTATAAGGGAGAACGAATCGTTGGACAAACAGCGGAGAGCAGTCATCTGTTTCGCAGTGGGCTCAAAGCCACGCTTCGTGCATTTCTTGCAGCATCGTGACTGTGTTACTCGAGCCAGTTATGTCTGCTGAGACCGCTTTATGCCCACCCCATCCTGATGCTACTCTGGATCCAGCTATATTCCTGGTGTTTGCACTCTTACTGGCACGAAAGCAGTGCCAACAAGCTCACACGTCCGCTCTTGTTGTACCGTGGTTGTAGGCGCGAGGCAACAAAGAGGAGGGGGGGGGGGGGTGAATGTTATTCTGCCTCCAGTTGACGTCGATGAAAGACGATATCTTCTTGAGCGAGTTGGGCGGGAGGAGGAGGAGGGGGGCGTGATAATGGGACGAAGACACTGCAAACGGCACTCTATCGCGTCATTCCTCCCGTGAGAGGGGGAGGCAGTAGCATCTTCGGACTTTCTTAGTGCACTATCTTCGGGGTCGGCCCACATTTTTCGACTACTATATACATGGAAGGCCCACATTTTTTACACTCCACATACCTAGGGGATCGATCGACGAAAGAGGCTAGAAACACGCACACCTGGGACGGAAATGTGGGTGTATACGTAGCTTGCTAATAGGACACCGTGCTTAAAAAAAAGATGAATAAACAACTTTTCTGGAAAGAGGCAACACGATCACTCATTCAGCATATTTGAATTAAGCTTGCATTCAGGTTTCAGGAGGGCGTCGTGAAGGTTGTCGAGCTGATCTCTTTCGAAACGTCCTCCACCTTTCTATGGTTTACTTAAAGGAATACTTTTAACGAGAGCGGATAGTATAAAGAAAAGAAAGTTATTGACGAAGCAGCCGCAGCAACGGCGAGCGCCAGGAAAAACGTATGTGCACCGTGCGACTATCAGCCTTACCCGTTGTTTTACTCACAGCGCACGTTAGAGCAACATACGGTCCATATACTGATATCGCCCGGTTGATCGAAGCCGGTTCGGGTATACGACCATTGCTCGTGGAGAAGGTAAGAGTCATCGTTGCCGTTTTTGTGGAGCTCGTACCGTGACAAGAAAGCAGACCGACCTAACGGCTTCCATTCAGAGGGCGTACAGATCGCACGACCCTCCCGTTCAAGAAGATTCAAGAAGACAGAACCGGTACGTGAACAAACACGTGGCTATGCGTTTGAACGCCTCTGCAGGCACTCAACCACGCGCGTGCGTGCGTGCGTGATCTGTTGCGTACCTCCCGCGGAAACAGAGTGCATACGGTAAACCGCACCCAACTTCCCCAAAACGCCTTCCCGCGTTTCCACGCAGCAGGAACGCTCGACGTCCCCGAATCCCCCAACCATGCGCGGTCGTCCATTGCTGCACTTCGTGGCCACGAGGCGAGCCAGGCTCGAGGAGGCATCGCCAGCAAAACCTCTCGCGGCCGATGCGACATGGGGCGCGGACGGCGCTGCTGTGCGAGACAGAGAGCCACGCTGGACGAAGGGAGGAAGGGTGCCCTTCGGGAGTCATCCGTCGCGCCGCAGCGACAAGTACTCGGCATGTTCTCTGCAAGGGGCCCACCGAGTGCGGATCTGCAACCCGGCGCTCCGCGCGGTGTCCACTGTGCAGATGCTGTCATTCCGCCCGACCGGCGTTGAAAAAAAAAAAAAAGAATTCACGAATTTACCCCTGAAAAAGAAGCAAAATGCGGAAAAGCACTCTCACCGCTTTACGTTTCTTCTTTAAAGTGAGCCGCGTCCTTTTTTTTTTCTCTTATTACTGTCCCTTTGAAAGAATTTTTTTTTTTTTGCGCTTTCCGTTGCTTTCTTCTCGCTCAAATTGCGCAACACGATGACTCTTCTTTCTTCTTTTCCTTTGTTTATTTCTTTCTCTCTTTTTTTTCTATCTCTCTCTTTGTCCTCATCGCTCTAAAATCGCGACATTAGTTGTTCGCCTATTTGTCCTAAGCTTGCCTGGTCGACAGCTGCCGAGATCTTTGCAGCAGCTCGAGCTTCTTCGATGGCGAAGTGCGTATGGAACGGTTCTTGTTTGTTGTTATCTCTCTATCTCGACAAACCAGGCTAATGAAAAACGCAAACTGTTTTATCGAGCAACAGGTATCCAATAAAGGTGACCTTGATGTGAAATATGAGCAAACGAAACAAACGATAATTTCTTTAAAATTTTTTTAAAGACAACAACGCAGGCAAATTAGTACTGTTTAAAAACCGAGGACAATAAATACCAGCTGGGCACTTATTTTAGTAGTTTTTATTGCGCTAGCAATTATAAGGACACTCCGCCGTCGCCGTTATGTTCCGCATCAAGTCCAAGTGCGATAACATCGTCGCCGCATGCTGTATATGCTGTGTGTGTAAGTGAAAGCGTACGAGACTGAGCCGATGATGGTGGCTCGATCCCGCGGGCGCCAGAGGCGAAGGCGGGAATGAAGAGCGCCGCCTTCCATCGCGCGCAAGGCAGCAACGAAGGGGGGGGGGGGGGGGGGTAAGGGGGGTAAGGGGGCGTTCTACTCCAGCTGCGGCTGCGTAAAGCGCGGTCCCTATCTTGAAAGTGAGCTGCGATGGGGACAGAGGCTAGCTGCACCGAGGGCTCATAACTTCTTGTGCGTTCTGTTCTCGCCGCTTAGTTCGCGTTGAAGCGAGCGGCAGCACAATTCAGCATTCGCTCGCTGTTGCTGCCGCGCTTCTTCACGCCTGCGTTTTTGACACCACAGTGGTCAGGTGAGATGTGTTCATGTTCGCCTGTGCACGCGGCACCGCGTGCTTGTTAATTTAGTTAGTAACCGGATGTTTACAAGTTTACACGGTAGATAAAACTGCTATGATTACTTCGTATAGCCGTATAATAATGTGCTATCGCAATCGATGCTCCTCCGCCTTTCATTCGAAACGCCGACTTTTTAATTTTTTTAACCAAGTCGTTTAGGGTAATTCATCCATTTCTCGTGGTGCCTGTCGCACAAACTAAAATATTGACATACCCCGTGGAGTTGAAGACGACGTTAGCTCTAACCTAACGTTATCTCTACGACCTGTCGACCTTTCCCTAAAGCTGCAGCTACAATTTAAGGCATCTGCTGCTGCGATGCATCCTAATTCACTGCGTCGCTTGTGGCTGGATGCGACCGTTCGCAAAGCCCTATTCGTTCCTGATTTCGATGGGTCGTACATTTACATGCGACCGTTGCGGGTGAGATAAATGTATCGGATATCTCCTCTACACCTGTACCTGCGATTACCGGCGCCTTCTACTCCGTATGTATACCGCATTAGATACTGTAATGGTTGCAGACGAAAAAATCCCTAGACCCTGTACGTATGCGTCTCAGGGTCAAGATGCGGCACATTCATTGCAGCAGTTCGACCGGCCTCCGTGATTGACTGTATGGTCTTAAGGGACGATTTACGATTCAGCCGCACCGCCCACCTGCCGCACGCGTGCGGTCGAACGAAAAATTGCACATGTCGCACAATGGTGCACCAATATGTGCGCACCCTTAGTACCCTGCGTTCTCTCTCTATTCTAATTGAGAGCAATCCTAGATCTGACTTAACTGTGGTCACTGCCCTTTGCCCTACCTAATACTTCTATATCCTGTACTACGCTGGGATATAGGCAGAGAGCATGAAATCTATTTCGTTTCTTGTTTCTCCGTTAAGGCTTTTCCAGGCCCACTTCCTGTTACTGCGCCTCCTGAAGATATTCGTTATCCGTACTCTATTCCTTTGCGCGAATCCTACCACCATCTCTACTATTCCTTGAGTCGATGCTTTAGTTCTCAATTGCTCATTCCCGAGGCTGCTTTTCCCCCACTTCTGCGTTGAAGTTGCCCATGACTGCAGTATGCCTGAGTTTCCACATTTCTCAGTGCTAATTCAACATCCTAATAAAACTGTTCTATTTCTTCACCATCATGACTGGAGGATGGAGCGTAGCATTGTACTGCCTTTATTCTATATCTCATGTTTAGCTTTAATACGGTAACTGCTGCCATCTCATTAACGTTGTAGAATTCATAAATGTTGCCCACTATGTCCTTATGAATTAGAAACCCTACCTCGTATTCTCTCTTCTCTGACAGGCCTCTGTAGCAGAGGACTGGCTGTTGCAACAGTCAGCACTGTATAATTAAAGCCTCACTAGTTCCTCTAACCTCACTAAGGCCAATAATATCTTGGGCAACGTCTGATACTTCTTCAAAGAGCCCTGCTAATCTAGCCTCGGCCGAGAGGGTCCGCGTTTAGAACACTGCCAGGTTCAGTTTCCAGTGGCGGCCTGTCCGAATCCAGATATTCCTATAGCCCCCTCTACCGCGTCACGTCTGACCGCCGCCTTGGTCAGTTAGTAATTCAAATAAAAGTTCGAAGGAAAGTAACGTAGAAGTAACCGATTACTATTCAGTGATTCCTCAATTACATTTTTGGATGAAGTGATTGCAATCGGTTACTGTTTTGCTGTAACGTGCACAAGTCTAGTCTCTCTTTCTGTGCGTGCGTGGGTGCCTGCGTGCGAACGCCTGCAGCCGCCAAATAGTACGCTATGTACAAATAGCTAAACAAAGGGTTCCCAAATGACATAACAGCGGCATAGAGATAGGCCACCTGGAGACGACGCCACATCCTCCATCTTCAATCTCGACGCGAGTGGTTCAAATTAAATTATGGGGTTTTACGTGCCAAAACCACTTTCTGATTATGAGGCACGCCGTAGTGGGGGACTCCGGAAATTTCGCCACACCTGGGGTTCTTTAACGTGCACCTAAATCTAAGTACACGGGTGTTTTCGCATTTCGCCCCCATCGAAATGCGGCCGCCGTGGCCGGGATTCGATCCCGCGACCCCGTGCTCAGCAGCGCTGCTGTTAGGCGCCTAACAGCGAGCGGTTCAAATTAAGAAGTAGCGCATATATATATATATATATATATATATATATATATATATATATATATATATATATATATATATATATATATATATAAAGGGACCTTCCGCGGCTATTTTCTCCGCAACAAACTGATGCGTTGGCACACACGCAAAACGATGATAATCCACCGATCTCGGCTTAATATTTTCATTTAGTGTCCCATTAAGCTGCATACTTGCTGTGATTATGTGTGCGTATATATATATATATATATATATATATATATATATATATATATATATATATATATATATATATATATATATATATATTACTAAGCCAGTGAGTGAGTGAGTGAGTGAGTGAGTGAGTGAGTGAGTGAGTGAGTGAGTGAGTGAGTGAGTGAGTGAGTGAGTGAGTGAGTGAGTGAGATGCGCCTATGCAGCGGTACAACGAACCACGTCGACGCGCCCACTAGTCAAACATGCATGTGAACGAGAAACGTTCGTTCCGGAAGCGGTTACAGAGGGCTCCTGACAGAGAAAGTTCGCGTCGCTTTTTTTTTTTACTTTTTCCCCCGCACTCCCAACACTCAGCGGTGGGATTTCCCCATAGCGTCCAGCGAGCCGACGCCGACAGGAAGAAACCCGTCGAGGGAGCGTGACGCTCCCCATGCGGGACTTCCCCGGTTTTACCGCGGCAGCGCTATATAGGGATGCATGGGGAATCCATCGGGTTCCGGCCACGCGGTACAGTTTTCGGCCGCTAGAACGACGTCTACAAAAGAAAAAAAGACGCCGCGTGGACTCGGAACGCTTATGTTATATTGCAGCAGGTGTTTCCTTTTCTTTTCCTTTTTTTTTTTTTTGATCATACAGAATTTTTTTGATTGGTTGTGGCAGGCATCGCGAGTTGTAGTGCTTGAGCTGGATTACTCGAAGCGGTGGGTATTACTCGCACGAGAAATCGAAATGCAAAATGAACTAATTAGCGAAAGTTCACTAATTAACCTTCTAATTATTTACTTTACGGCACATATTGCAAGGCACATCCACTTGGTACGAATTTTAAGCGCGACACCCATTTCGACTTGTTCATTCCCAAAGTTGGCAACAAAATGCACTGGCATCCCGGTTATTCTTGCGCTCCAATGCGTAAAACGAAGTTTCCCTTCCAAAAATCGCAGTTTCGCCCGAAAGCTTAGCGAAGCACTGATTGCAATAGCAAATTAGTAGGCAGCCATAATAAGTAATGATAGCAGTTTTATCGGCCGAATATTCTTGTACGCACTAGCTAATTACTAACCAAACTAACAAGCATTGTGTCAGCATGCACAGGCAAACATCACACTCATGACCGCGGCCACTCGCTGTCAGAACGCTGACGCGAGGAACCGCGGAAGCAGCAGCGAGTGAAGTGACCTTCGCGCTGTGTATCGCTTCAAACGACAACTGAGCGGCAACAACACAGAACCGGCAAAGCTAGGAGCCGTCGGCGGACCGCTTTCAAGATACCGACCGCGCGCGGCAGGGGTCATGCGCAGTTGCTGCCGAAGTGCAACGACCTCCCCCCCCCTACCCGCCCCACCTTCCCCCGGTTCCTTGGGCCCGACGGAAGACGGCGCGCTTTCTCCCAACTTTCCTCCCTTGCGCGCGCGAGATTGAGCCGGGATTGTCGGCTCAGCGTCGCACGCTTTCGCTCGCACATACAGCATACGGTGCGCGGCGACGGTGTTATCGCCCTTGGACTTTATACGGAACATCACGACGACGGCGACGGCAAGAATGCGCTCGGAGTGGCCACATAATTGCTATCGCAAAAAAGTAAGCGGAAGAACAGCGCATTTCTGACGCTGGTTTGACAGCGCATATCTCGAAACCGGCGCCACACACTTAAGTATTCGCTGCAAGTAAATATGCCACGTGAACTCACCGGTTACAACTCGTAAATTGCAATACGTTCCGTAAAGTAAGCAATTAAAATATTTGATTACTTTTCTGAATTAATTAGAAAGTTACATAGCAAAATTTATTAATTATTCAATTGAGCATTTCAATTTCTCCTGCGAGCAGTGTCCACCACAAGTAATTCAACTCAAGGACTTCAATGCCACAAGTGATTTAAAAAAATTATGTACGGTGTAAAAAAGTACCCCGTATATTATCACAGAATTTCTTATACTATTATTAACAGCCACACGGAGGTGTTCCTACCACCGTTTTTCATTTTTATCTTTCTTCGTACTTGTAATCACTACACTCGAATTTTCATTTTGTAAGAACCTTCCTGCGTCGACTTTGTAAACGCTGCACTATTTTGGAAATAGAATAAAACGAACGAATAAGTAAATTACAAATGCACTCACGGAAAGTCAACGTCAGCTAAACTGGTGCGCAGAGCACTTACGCGAAGGCCTTGAGCTACGCAGCCAAGCCAAGCCAAGACAGTTACGCGTGTCACTTCGGATGCCACCGGACTGCCGCCAGTGAATGTCGATTCTATAAACGAAAATGGCACAGCGACCCTTCGCTCTCTGAAGAACAAAAAACCACAGTCCCCACAAACACAGCCGGAAACTGAAGGTGAAATCACAGAGAATTTTTCGAATAAGATGTAAATCACCAGGCAACACGAATTAACTTTTACATGCGAGCGACTGCCATTATACAAACCTCATCTCGGCAAGCTTATAGGTATGCCTGTGCGTTGCGTTACAAGTGCTTTTAAAGCTGGCTTCTCCACGGTAAGGGTCTTTATGCGGAGAAGCCTATTTGTGCACTACCTTTCGTTCAACGGGCCGCGATAGCTAGTATACATCGGGTTCTTAGTACAGTAACCACAACCGTCACATATAGCGATCACTCGTAGTTATTACTTTTAGAAATTAAGGAGGATAATTAATAAGAATCGGGCGGCGTTCAGAAACGTATCATTAGGATGAACTTTAAATAAATAAATAAATAAATTGTAATGAAGAAGAAGAGCACAAGAACAAGGCCAGCCAGATCGTCTCTTCCATGCCTGCTGTGCAACCAGTGGGCCAGCCGGATCGCCAGTGCTTGGCACGAGAGTGAGCCGTTCGGGCAACCAGTCTGCGTCACCTGCCTCCTCGGTTACGAAGAGACGTTACCCTCGGAACTGTTCAGTGCACCCATTACAATGGGTGGAAGGTGCGGGGTACTCAAGAACATCTACACCCTGGAACTCCGGTCTCGGGCTCTGCCTCCTGTCATGCCTGACTCTCCCCAGCCGACGTCGCCGCCACCCCCCGGTGCCTGCTCTGGCGCTGTCCCGCAACGCCATCCAGCGGTTTTTAGCGGTACGGACGAACAGGACGTCAATGACTGGTTGGCTACGTACGAACGGGTGAGCTTGCACAATCGATAGGATGATACCGCCAAGTTAAATGCCGTCATATTCTACCTTGCGGGAGTGGCTCACCTATGGTTTAAAAATCACGAGGCCGACTTTCAGTCCTAGTACGCGTTCAAGACCAGTTTCGCTGCAGTTTTCGGTCGCCCTGCCGTCCACAAGTTGCGCGCCGAGCAGCGGTTGCGAGAGCGAGCGCAAGAACCCGGTGAAACCTGTTATATTGAAGAGGTTCTCGACCTATGCAAACGTGTGGATGCGTCTATGCCCGAAAATGACAAATTGAAGCACATTTTGAAGGGCATCGCCGATGGCATTTTCCAAATGTTGATCGCCAAGAGCCCGCGCACCGTAGCAGAGCTCATAAACTTGTGCCAAAGCTACGACGAGTTGAGGAGGCAGCGCGAGTTGACCAGGCGCCCCTCAGTGGCTGACGAGGCCCTCTCTTCCATGACAGCCTTCTCTGATCGCTCCTCCTTGCTCACACAAATCCAAGAGTTCGTGCGGGAGGAAGTTGCACGTCAGCTTTCTCTGCTACCCTTCGCTGAGCTACAGCAGCCGCAACAGCCTCCTACACAGCTCGCTCCTACGCTCCGGCGGGTTATTGAAGACCAAGTTGCTGAGGCTCTACCAATGCAGCATCAGCAGTACCCTGCCGCCGCGCCACTTACTTACGCATCCGTCGCCGCGCAGCCCCCTCGTCAACCACTCGTTGCGCTACAACCTCGGCAGCCACCACCCGTTCATAGTCCCGTTCATCGACCTGCTCCTGCCTTTACTAATCCTTGGCGCACGCAAGACAACAGGCCCATATGTTATGCCTGCGGTATTCCCGGCCACGTTGCACGGCTCCGCCGCCGCCGCATGCTGCACTCTGATGAGTTTGTGCAGTCGCCTCCCTACGCCAACGTGCAGCCTTTCCACGACACTTATTTTAGTCGGCGCTCAGACAGGCCACCAGCCGAGCGCCCGGTCCTGACACGTCATTCACCTTCCCCGCGTCGCCGCTCGTTGTCCCCCATGCGTCGGCGCCCTTCACCCACGCAAGAGGAAAACTAAGCGCCGCAGTTTAGGAGGCAAGAACTGCGTCGCCATCAATCTGTACAAGTCCTCCATTGTCGCCTTCGAACGTTGTCGATCTTACTGTTGACGGCGTCCCTACCGTTGCGCTAATTGATACTGGAGCAGCCGTGTCTGTCCTAAACGAACGCCTCTCTCGCGCTTTACGAAAAGTTACGACGCCACTTTCTGGGTTTTCTCTTCGCACAGCAAGCGCCCAGCCAGTTCAGCCTTCAGCAGCATGCACAGCTAGAGTTGTTATTCAGGGCGTTCTCTATATTGTGTAGTTTGTGGTTCTGCAGTCCTGTTCTCACGACGCGATACTTCGGTGGGACTTTCTTTCACGAAATAACGCCGCCATCAATTGTGCACGTGCTGAAGTCGAATTATTGCCTCTGTGTGACGTGCCCCTCGTCGGCGCCACTTCTCTTCCCGCTAAGCTAGTTCTTCGAGAAGACATCGCCATACCGCCGTACTCGTCTGCCATTGTTCCCGTCTTCTGGGGCGCTGTCTCTGAAGGCGCCGTCTTCACTCCTTCAGAACTCTTCATGACCCGCAAAGACGTTCCCCTGCCTTTCGCCGCGCTTGACATTTCAGCCGGTTTCGGCGCCATCGTTGTCTGCAATCCGCTTCCTACAGCCCTGATGGCTCTTCGCGGCGAAGCACTTGGCCATGTTCAGCCTCTTGATGACATGTTTATAACCGACGTGCCGGACGCTTCGTATGCAGAGCTCACTGACTTCTGTGCACTTTCCACTTCTGCTCCGCCATCACCTGACTTATTCACACCTTTCATTGCCGATGACCTTACTTCCGGGCAGAGCTCCCAGCTTCTTCACCTGCTTGCCCAGTTCCGCTCTTCTTTTGATGTCGCTCAGCCTACTCTGGGTCGCTCGTCAACCGTCAGCCACCACATCGACACTGGCTCCAACGCGCCATTGCGGCAGCGCCCGTACCGCGTATCCGCCAAGGAGCGTCAGGTTATCAGTGAGCACGTGGACGACATGCTTCAGCGCGGCGTCATTCGACCTTCCAACTGCCCGTGGGCATCACCGGTGGTTCTCGTCACAAAAAAAGATGGTTCCATTCTGTTCTGCGTCGATTATCGCCGTCTCAATAAGATAACGCGCAAAGACGTCTACCCTCTACCGCGCATTGACGACGCTCTCGACAGCTTGCAAGGGGCTAAATTCTTCTCTTCGTTGGATTTACGCTCGGGCTACTGGCAGGTCCTGATGTCAGCAGTTGATCGCCCTAAAGCTGCATTCATTACGCCAGATGGTTTATACGAATTTAATGTGATGCCATTTGGCCTATGCAATGCCTCTGCTACCTTTGGACGAATTATGGACAATATCTTGCGCGGCCTAAAATGGAGCACGTGTTTGTGCTATCTCGACGACATCGTTGTGTTCGCCCCTGATTTCAGCACGCATCTTCTTCGCCTTAGGCAAGTGTTGACGTCCTTGACTAACGCAGGCCTGCAACTGAACCTGAAAAAATGCCAGTTTGCCGCGCGCAAGCTCATGATTCTAGGTCACGTCGTATTACAAGACAGCATTTGCCCCGACCCATCCAAACTTCACGCCGTGGCAGAATTTCCGAAACCTAAGACACTCAAAGAACTCCGCGCCTTCATCGGCCTCTGTTCTTACTTCAGACGCTTTGTTCGCAATTTTGCCTCGATAATATCACCTCTGACACAACTCTTAAGCGGCGCCAACGACCTATCCTCCTGGTCTCCTGCATGCGACACCGCGTTCGTGACCTTACGCCGTCTCCTGACGTCTCCCCCTATACTGCGACACTTCGACCCCACCGCCCCAACTGAAGTGCATACCGATGCCAGTGGTATTGGCCTTGGCGCTGTCCTTGCGCAGCGCAAGCCTGGCTACTCCGAGTATACGTCGTTGCTTACGCCAGTCGTGTGCTGACCAAAGCGGCGTCACAGAAAAAGAATGCCTGGCCATCGTTTGGGCACTCGGGAAGTTTCGCCCCTATTTATACGGCAGGCCTTTCAATGTGGTTACTGACCATCACGCCCTTTGTTGGTTATCCTCTTTAAAAGACCCGTGTGGACGCCTTGCCTGCTGGGCTCTGCGCATTCAAGAATACGACATACACGTCATATACCGCTCAGGCAATGCCTCCTTTACTAGATGCCAGCCGCGTTGCTCGCTTTCCCATTGCGGCGGCGGTTCCCTTAGTTGAAGTTAGTTCAGCATAAATTCCGTGAGGCGGCGCTCGTTGCCTTTTCAACTTCCGGCGGATGTGGCAACGGCGGCTGAATGCTCCGCCGGCGCTTTATATGCGCGGGCATCTGTTAGCGAGCGTTATCGCGGGCTTTCGAGATGGCAACAGACGCCATGGTAATCTCAGAGGCCGCAGCACGTGATCTAGGTTGCAGACGTCCGCCACAAGTGGCGCTCGTTGCCTTTTCGCGGAGGAGAGAAAAGGGAGAGGGCCAGGAACCGAGTTTACGGACAACGCGGCTGGCATCCAGTAAAGGAGGCATTGGCTCAGGTCGCAAGCACACTGACGCTGACGCTCTGTCCCGCTCTCCGCTGCCAGCCGACACGGTCTCCCTCTCCACCATTAAGAAGGCGGCATCCTCGGTCGACATCGACACCTTCGCATCAGAACAGCGCAAGGATCCTTGGGTGGCCTCTCTTTTGGATCTCCTTTCTGGCTCGCCTGCATCTCCCATCTCCCGCTCCCTGCGTCGCCAGGCTGTCCATTTTGCTGTCCGGGATAACCTCTTGTATCGACGCAACTACCAGCCCGATGGTCGCAAGTGGCTCCTGGTTATCCCTAAGACTTTGCGTTCCGACATGTGCGCGTCTTTCCATACTGACCCACAATGTGAACACGCAGGTGTTTTGAAGGCGTATGAGCGCCTGCGGCAACGTTACTACTGGCGAGGAATGTTTACTTTTGTCGAAAAGTTTGTCCGCTTGTGCCCGCAATGCCAGCGCCGCAAATCTCCGCCTCATCCGGCCCACGGTTTATTATAGCCGCTTCCGTGCCATGCTCGTGCCTTCGACCGTGTGGGAATTGACCCGTACGGGCCGCTACCACTAACACCCGCTGGAAAACGATGGATTATTGTCGCAGCTGATCACATTACACGCTATGCCGAAACCGCTGCTCTACCTGCAGCGACCGCCAGTGACGTTGCATCCGTTCTGCTCCATCGTTTCATTCATCGTCATGGCCTACCTCGGGAGCTGCTGAGTGATAGAGGCCGTGTGTTTCTGTCGCAGGTGGTTGAAGCTCTGCTTGCTCAATGCCGCATAGTTCACCGGACCACCACGGCGAACCATCCTCAAACTAACGAACTTACAGAGCGTTTCAATCGCACCCTTGGTGATATGCTCGCCATGTACGTTTCATCGGAGCATACAAACTGGGACATCATCCTCCCATTTGTCACGTACGCATATAATACGGCTACACAAAGTACCACAGGATTTTCTCCATACTCTCTTCTCCACGGTCGCGATCCTTCCCATACCATCGATACGGTTTTGCCTTATACGCCAGACGCGTCAGAATGTGCTCCCCTTTCAGCCGTCGCTCGATACACCGAGGAATGCCGTCAATTAGCCCGAAAGTTCACCTCCGCTGACCAACAACGACAGAGCCAATCGTGATGGCGACGCTACGAATCCGAACTTCGCTCCCGGCACCCTTGTCTTGTTGTCCGTGCCTTCTATCACGCCTGGACTTTCGACAAAACTTCTCTCGCAGTATGATGGACCATACCGCATCGTCGAACGCACCTCTCCGGTCAACTATGTCATAGAGCCGCTTACATCGACATCCGACAAGCGTCGCCGTGGACGGGATGTTGTTCACGTTCACCGGATGAAACAATTCTATGACACGCTCGTCTCCACGTCGCAAGTCACCAGGATTGCTCCGCTTTTGCACCGGGGGGTAATTGTAATGAAGAAGAAGAGCACAAGAACAAGGCCAGCCAGATCGTCTCTTCCGTGCCTGCTGTGCAACCAGTGGGCCAGCCGGATCGCCAGTGCTTGGCACGAAAGTGAGCCGTTCGGGCAACCAGCTGTTCCTGCTCTGCGTCACCTGCCTCCTCGGTTACGAAGAGACGTTACCCTCGGAACTGTTCAGTGCACCCATTACAAAATAAATAAATAAAAGAACAGTTTAAGTTACGCTCACGGTTTAAGTTGAATATGAAGTTTATTTTTGAATAAACTGAATTGAACAAATAAATTATGCAGATCCAATGTCCATGTTGGAATCTATGTGAAACAAACTTTTAGTGAAGCGGTTACTTAAGTGCCACAAATTGTTCCCTTCATGCAACGTGTTTTGCAGCATAGCGATAGCATGCCTACTGGGCAATACGGCAGGACGCAGAGACCCCCCTTCCCGCTACCGCGCTACCGACTCACGTTACCGCGTATTGCACATTTACAGACGTAACTATTAGCTAACTAATCGCACGTCGAAAAGTATGAGTATCCCTGGACGACTACGAACAATATACCATTGGTCTCATTACTCGTTTGAAATGTACCAGCTCAATCTTGACGTTTGGTTACGGTTACGGGAAACACGTGATGCGGGCCGATTCGTTATTAACGGCGCTGCTCTGCGCATGAGGTATCCTCCAGGACAGCGGCAGCCGCACCCAGCAGTTAAGGTCTGCAAACGCCGGAACGGTGCGCAAAAGAACTTTCGCTGAAAAAAAAAGAGAAAAAAGAAACAGAAGAAAGAAAACAAGATTTCTCAATTTAGTTGATCTCTGTGCCTGAATCTCGTCGATATTGATCGCTCTCACTCGCGTGGTGGCGTGACGTTCTACGCTAAACAATTTATTTCCCGCCATTCCCGACGAAAAGGTCAGTTGGCAATCAGCGCCAGGTTCGTGCCTGCTCCTTCTCCGTTGACCTCCTTTCTTCTCGCCTGTTCCGAACCACGCATCTTTGTACAAACTATATAGCTCGACCAAACGCACCTCCGAAACAGACCTACCGTACAACGAACTGCGGAAGAAAGCGGCTATGGGTGCCGCTGGGAAAAAAAAAAGAAGAAATACATGAGTTGAAACAAACGCTGCGATCGGGACGCGCGAGAGGAAAGTGGCGGTTCCGCGGGCCGGAAAAAAAACTGCGGAAATGAGAGACTCTCACTCGCGACGCCGCCGAAATGCGGCACACGCTGGAAGCAGCTGCAGAGGGGCGCGAATAAACGAGAACAACCGAAAGCGAGGAAACCACCGCAGCCGCAGAAAGCCGGCCGAGGGTGCCGCAGGTGCAGCGAGAGAATTAACGGCGTTCGTAATCAAGATGGCTGCCCGCGGGAGCCGCAAGTAGCAGACGACGTGGAGGAGCAGACGACAAACAGAAAGAAAAAGGGGGGGGGGGGGGGGGGTAGCATCGAGCGCGAAAGTTTCGGAAAGGGTTCGGCCAGTCGGAAGTAAAGGCGGAAACGATAAAGAGCAAATGGAATCAATTCCGAATGACTGAGGTGTCCGGACGTGGGGAGACGGCGGAACGCCAGAAATAAGGAAATAAACTTTGACGGGTGAAAAGGTGGCGAACAATAGCGCCGGTTAACTACTATATACTTCTAGAAGATATATACAAAGGACTGCGCAAGCTTCTTCAGCACCGAGATCGCGACAGTCAAGCAAAGGACGAATCAGACGCCACCAACATGCAGTGTTTGCCGGGGGTTACTGTTTGAGCGACAAAAATAAATAAATAAATAAGGCGTCAAAGGAAAAACGAGAGCAAAATGAATGCAGCAGACAGACCAGAGGAAAGGGAGGGAAAAAGCTATAAAGAGGGAGTAGCGGGTACTCTGGCGGCATTCGTGCAACGAGGTTCTTTTTTCTTTCTTTATTTTTTTCACGGTTCGTTGCAGCAACTGGAGAGGGACGTCGTACCAAATGGCGAGTGACAGAATCGAATGGCGCGCCAATTATGCATGCCGGCGTACAGCCCGTTCAGCCGCAGCCACCGCGAGGGGTCGATAAACGGCGCCCGAAGGGAAACGCACCAGCACGCTGGTTAGGGAAAACGGGAAAGGCAGGTAGGGGAAGAACGAACGGAGCATTTGCCAAGAGCGTCGAGTCCAGTTCGCGCGAACGGCTCTGCGGGCTAAAAGGAATGCGCCCGTTCGTTCTTGGAAAAAAAAAAAGCAAGCCCACCTCGCGGGCGCACTCTTGCTGGCAGCGACACCTTGTGCGGCAGATTCAGACCAGGTAGTAAATACACAAAGCTAATACTGCAGTAACCTACCATACTGTACTCGGCTATACTAGTTTAATGTCTCAGTATAGCGACGTAGCTATATATATATATGTATATATATATATATATATATATATATATATATATATATATATATATATATATATATATATATATATGCAATATCATTACAGGCCGTCGTCACCCACTTTGGAAGTGTCTAGCAGAAGATATGGGCCGATTCCGAAGGCAGGCATTGCTGTCTAACAACACAGCGTCTCAAAGCGCTAGCTAGCCGCCACGAATTGTGATACGAGTATACAGACAAGCTAGAAGATTCTCTCGGGGTAAACGCAGCCCCATAAATGTCGCTGTACGCGCCCCATCTCTAAAATAGCGCCACGCACCAAAGCACGTGAGCAGTCACGTGGCATATAAGCACGAAAGCTTGGTCGTACACGAAACGGCGCCGCGGTAGTCAGTCGGTGAGAGCATCGCACGCGTAAATGCGAAGACGTGGATTCATATCCCACCTGCGGCCTGTCTTCTATTTTTTTTTTTTTTGCATCCGCTTTCATTTCCATTAATTTATCATTTCTTTAAAATTCAGTTAGTACAAGTAATTTCCACTTGTCCTTGGTACGTCTTTGTTTGTTGGCTTCTTAGGATATGATTAATAAAAATCGGGCCCCTCGGTTCCCTTTCTTCTCGTTCATGATGAAGGGACGTATTTTGATTTCCACGGATGTTACAACGCGCGAGAAAGAAAGAAGCAGGCGAGGAGGAAAGGAGGCGACCGCCATGCACCCAAAGACAAACCGCCTGCTTCTTGGCCAATCCCCCATAGTGGGTATGCGCCGCTGTCTGGGACACAAGACAAGACAAGACCTTCTCGAGTGATATTCGCGCATGTAGCGGGAAGGAATTTACGTTTGTCGTGCCATCTAGTGTTAGGAGATGATTTAGCATGCGTAAAAGAAACGCCGGCAAGCAGAGGCCTCAGGAGAGCAACTGAGATTAGAGAGATTTGACGTGTCCGGTATTCTGGTAAACTCAAGCTGACTGGGCGTTTTACCGGATGAGCAGAGGCTATTACGATCGGCCTGCAGGGGTACTGCTTTGCAAACCTATCTCAGCCCGCTGCAGTTGTTTCGATCGACCCGCGGGGGTGGCGTCCTTCAGAGAACCGGCGACGACGACAGCGCTAACCGACCATGCACTTTCTTCGGAGAACTGGAGACCACGGCAGCGTTGATCCACCATGCGCCTCCTTAGGAGAGTCGGCGACGGCAGCGGGGCTGGCCACGTTTGGCGGAGCGTGTATTGTTGGTTGATTTGCCGTGGCCTTCGTGGTTTATTTGAAGCAGGAGAGCTTCTCTAACAAAGGGTGTTTTACGGTGCGTTTCCCCGAGCCCCAGGATTCGACACACTCTGCTGACACTCGTGGCGGCTACCGGAGAAGTCAGCTCTGGAATTAGGCGCCGGCTGGGGTCAAGCGTGACAACCTGGCTAGGAGGACCTGCTCAACTCGGTGGGTTCTAAGAATTCAAAGTGCCTATGTGAGTGTGTGAGCGCTCCCCCTCAAAAGCGGGTCGACTACGCCCCAACGAGTGTGGACGGTCCGATTGGAGGAAGGTTGGACAGCAGTTTTCCCTCCCCAAGGGATCTAGGGAGGACAGAGGCTTTTTAAGCAGCAGTTTGTTGGGTGCTGGGAGGCTGCTTGGATCTTGTGTGCTGTATGCTTCCTCTTTTGCGCTCCATTTGGAAGTCATGCTAGACTGTTGAAATGTATTTCATGTTTTAATGTAAATATATAAATAAATCCTGTACCCTTAGATCCTGATGAGAGCAAGTTCCTCCCTACAACCACGTCCCTAGCGTGAGTGAGTTGGACGACGGCATGGGCCAGCTACCACATAGTTCATGCCCTACTACAAACCTTACAACTGGATGCCAGTGGAGAGATCGTCCTACAACTCTGACAAGGCGCAAATGTGAACGGCCTAGGGTAAGTTGATGTCCTCCTCGTGCGCTGCTGAGGAGGACATCGAGGCATCCAACACTCTAAAAAAAATGTTTACACCCTTTTGGGCTCATCTTGTCCCACAACAATACTCATCTTTCCTTTCTCGAAAACTCAGTGCTTTCTACTTTCCTGGCAAGAATGCTGTGTCACGCTGACAATGCGCAAGCCGTTCGTGACTTGGAAGTACTGGGCTCACAGCATTCAAGAAAGGAAATGCGGGCAATACAGTTGACAATTATTGTTGCGAGACAAGATACCACCCAAAGGGCGTAAATCTTTAAGAGTGTAGAACGACCAGTGCAGTTTAAGAGTGTAGAGCTCAACCAGGCAAACACAGCCAATATTGCAGTAACAAAGTGTATTCTACTTCACTGCTGGTGAAAATTTTCGCGGCAGCAGCGTAATCGTGTTTCTGCCAAAAAGTTACACCAGCAGAAAAGTAAAATGCACTTGATTACTGCAATTTCAGCTGTGTTTAGTTGGGCTCTGCGCCACCAGGTGGCTGCCCCACGCAGGCCATTCACGTTTGTGCCTCCACTTATTCATTAAAACATCCAGTCTGCTTGGGTTTACCCAAATACAGGAATCTAAAGCGGGCGGTACAAAGTTGGGGGCCACTGAGGCTGGAGCGAGGCTTCGCTGTCTTGCACACCTTTTTTTTTTCTTTCTTTGTTCTTTTCGGGGCACGTGCTATGCTAAAAACACAAAATTACAGCAAGTTTTTATGTCTGTGTTACCATTCGCTGCGGCGTATGCGGCAGACAATAGTATGCAGGAATGAATAGCGACTATTTCGGATGGCTTGCATTGTATGAGTGATAGAACTTACAGCCACTACAGAAATTCAGCTGGCAACGGAATTGCTGGTAAGTGGCTAAGGCGCTTCAACCATAAAGTTATGCAGAGTCACATTTCACAGTGCATAGACAGCCACAGATATCGATCTGACTGAACCAAAAGGTACGATGGCTTCTAGGGTTTCATGTGCCAAACCACAATGATTATGAGGCATGCCGTAGTGGAGGACTCTGGAATATTTCGACCAGCTGGGGCTCTTTAACATGCACATCAGTCTAAGTGCACGAACCTCTTTTGCCTTTCTTCCCCAGTGACATAAAGTGACATAAAGGTAAGGAATATGCAACAGGTTTTATGACGATACAGTCGCTGACCGATAAACAGGACACTGATAATCTGGACGTGCTCGGTAATTTGTACAGCTTCGCGGCACAGCCAATGGCCCCATAGACCTAATATGTAAGGAGGACTGATATTTCAGACAGTCGCCAGCTCTACATTCGATTATCCGGACTCCGTTCGTGGCTGTAGCATACGCCAACTCTGCCACCATTATCTCCTCTGGCAACCCCTACAAGACATCAAGTATGGCCTCAGAGCTTACACATTAGATGGTAATCTCTAGAGACCTTACCTTGGTCGCCGCTCTATGCCTTTGAGATTTAACTGCAACTGCCAATCTTGGAGACTTTGCCTGAATTGTGAGGTCACATCAACATTGCGATCATCACATCCTTTTCCAGCACCCCTGCATATGGCCTGCTATTGCCATTCTGTTTGTTGAGCTTGCCTTGCAGATAGCATTCTGCCATGCTGTGCTTGTTTGTTCAGTTTGCATTCCAGACAGTGCTCTGCTGGCTCCAAGAGGTCTTTCTCGTGAAATTATAGATGGCGTCGCAGTCCAAATGAGCTTGACTCTGCAACTTATGAGGCTGAACTGCCACCTACTCGGATGATGGTGTGCCGTGTGCTCTGGAGCTTTCCATATGAGGATCTCACTCGAGCCTTTGCAGTCCTTGCACCGGCGTACAGCGAAACTCAAAACTGGCAGAAATACAGGCAGATTTGGTTGCACGTAAGTGGAAGTGCGTGCAGCAACGTATTGACCACTTGTTCCTAGCACGGGGGCCTTAAAATGTAAATAAAGTGATCTTTTTCTTTAGATACACATTCGTTTTTCAGACATTCAGTAGTTCAGACTTATTTACGCTCCCTGTGGAGTCCGAATTATCGGTCGTCGACTGTATATATTTATCAGCGTTGATGATTTAACATGAACATGTGTCCTGTGGGCTGATAATAAGCACCAAAGAAAGGTAAAACCAATGAGCTTGATAGCATCGGCCATTATCCCGTTACAAGGGAGATGCTCATAAATTCCATCCATCCATCCATCCAAAAAACAGTAATATGACAGGAAGTTAATCAAGTTGGTAGGAATTCATGTTATGGAAAGGCAGGTGTGCTAACACAGACAAAAGTAGGAACTAAACATGCAATAGTGCCGACTAACAACATCCTAAGTTATAAAAACCAAGATAGCCATGTCATGCATTAAGTCTGCCCTCACCAAGTCGTATGTACACAAAATGAGCAACAGCTTCAGCATGCAAGTAACGTGTTTATTAGAAGCAGGTTTTCCTCATTGCCACAGCCAGTATTTCGAAATGCTTGAGAAGGTATACAGTCATACCCAATTATAACGATCCCAGCTATAACCATCTATCAATCATAACGACCATATTTCAGTGCACTTATGATTTTTCTACCCTACCTTTTAAAACTGCATCTATATACAGTTGAGACCACTTAAAACATAAGTACATATAGAGCAAAACTGTCCAGAACACTGTCTTTTCATAGTCTTGTTCACAGCCCCTCCCATAGAACTCCCATGAATATGCACTACTGCTTATAATGCAGCCATGTGTGACGAAATACCATGAATATGCATTACTGCTTATAGTGCAGCTGCACGAGACGAAATACTAGTTCTAAGCTGCCAGAAGATACCACAGACAAGCAAGGTAGCCAGTGCACTTCTCAACGAGGTGCGCCAGCTAAGGGGAGAGTGAGTAAAGCGGCCCTTGAGAATGCAGAGGAGATGCGGAGCGAACAGAAAAGGAACGGGACAAGAAATACATAGCAGCAAAGGTTGCAGCACATCGTATGAACCGTATAGACTCATGTAAGGGCCGCATTTTTTTATTTATTTAGTTATTATTTTTTTTCCATTTGTTACGTTTTGCAATTTTGATGAGGTGCGGCTCTTACACGGGACTGAACCTTTATGCAAAAAACGATGCCGGCCCAGCCGGTGACTTGCGTGCACACAGGCTCTCGCCGTCTAGCAGCAGCATGCATAAGAATGCAGCCTCTGAAAATTTACCGATGCGCGTGCACAGCATCGGGGAAGCAAATGCGATTCCTTTTCCATTGGAAATTTTTTTTCCAAATTTTGGGCTGCCAAGTTGGGGGTGCGGCCCTTACACGAGCCTACACGGTGCGCACTCTGCGGGCACGCATACCCAGGCGATGGGAGAAACCTTTGCTCGGGCCGCTCCTAAGCACCACAGGCTCCACAAAGAATGCGCATGTGTTGTCGCTCTTTGGGTATTCAGCTTGCATACAAAAAGTAAATACAGTTTTTCACAACTCCAGCAACACGGAGAAATAGTTTCCAGAATTTTGCTGCATGCTGTGCTTTATTGAAAAAAACACTTATTCGAAATTTTGCGATGGTGGAGGATGAAGTACAAATATCACTTCGCAACGCCGTCAGTTTAAGCTGTGTTCCACAAATGAGGTACAGAGCGTTTAGGCGTTACGTCCATATGCGAGCTTCCACCATTCCCACCAGTATGCGCACATACAAACTTGGTAGTGATTCACAGTAGTCACCGCTGCCAATCACCCTCAAATCCTAACTCCTCTTCAAGCACCACAAAAAGTTGAGCTAGTTGGTAGAGAATCATCATGAAAGTAGTTAAGGCTTGCAGACATGGACACAAGAGAAGAGAACCAGGCAACACAAATGTTGTATTTTCGCTTTTGTGTTGTCTGGTTCTCTTCTATTGTGTCCATGTCTTCAAGTCTTACTTTCTTTCATGATCCTTTTCAAGCATGCTGCCCTCAGTTCAGCCAGTGAGCGCTATCTCCATTTAACTGTCTATGGGTACAAGCTTATTAAGACCGACCTTCCCGCAACGACATGCCACCAGACGCCCTTGCCAGTAAGGTCTAACGGCGCCGCCTCGTCAGTAGCCGGCAACTAAAGTTGCAGTTCGATGTCATGTCAACGAAACCTTTTGCAGTGTCTACAAAGCACTCAGAAAGCGGGGCAACCACCTTGACAACAGATGTGAGGGCATAGGTGGCCTGTGAAACACTGGAGTGGCAGCAGTTTATGTTGCGGTTGCCATATTTCCCGACATCACACACACAGATCAGTGCAAGAGATCAAATGTTGCACCATGGAATGTGCGAAATTTCAGTTGCCGTTCTACATTAGTACAGTGGAGTTGGTGGCAGCGCCAAGGAAAATTCAAAATATCTAATTGAGCAGGTCTCAAAAATAAGTCAGCGACTTACTATCTTCTATATCATTTTTTTTCTCTGTTACTTTGTCAGCTTCATGCGAATATATTAATGATGACTGTAACCTCTCAATGATCGTAAATTTACATGCATGAAAACATGCCGGTTGCATGCTTCAATGCGGCTTCTTGTCTACATGTTTTGAACGTGCAGTTCTTGCAAAATTTTTTACTGGTTATAGTGCGGTACCATGTACAGTGCAGATATTCACGACTCCACCAACTTGCGTTATAATCGGTCTATGCTGTATAATGCACATATTTTAAAGAGCTGTACTGTTACAAAGAACACTAAAAATATGGTCGTGGTAAAAATATGGTGCACATGAAGTGAAAAAAGGATATCAAAACAGGCCTTCTGAAGAACGAGAGCGGCCTTGCGCAAGGCGTGCGTGCACTGCTCCAGTCCAACCGCGACAAAGATATGACCTCCTAGATGAACGAGCACCGTGCGCGGATTTTGGAAGCAGTAAGCAATGCCATCGTTGCTATCAACCTTCACGACCTTCATCGACAGTTTGTTTACGTTGTTGCTGATAACCGATCACGATGACACTCAAGCTTTCGAACTTCGTACATTTTCAACCAAAGCGGCAGAGAAAACCTAACTTCATGGCTTTCGGCACGCTGAGCCTGATGTGACTGATGTGCAGCCCTAAGACCCCAAAAAACGAAACCTTTTCAAAAACACAGCAAGTATGCCGCAGCATTTCTGCTAGAGTTTAGTTTCTGCTTTGAGCCAGCTAGGACACATTCTTCTCATAGCAGAATTACGCACACTTTCCTAGAAAACTCCACACCAGAATCCACCCAGGTCTGATTTGAGTGCAAAATATTTGCAACCTCTTGAAGAAAGATGGTGACAGCATTTACGGTTTTGAAATGACAGGTGACCCGAATTGGGCGACGTTCTGAAACAAATATGATGCCAGATTTCATTCTATAGACTGATGTTGTTATTTTTGTTATTGCTGCTGTTGCGAATGTGCGAACTGTGGAAACAATGTGCAAACATGCTTTACTGCTGCCTCGAGGTGCAAAATTGATAAATCCTGGCTTGAGCTTAGTGCTGCACACGAAAACAATGCGGAACATGCGGAAGCATGACGACACTGCATTCAAAGCTTTTCACTAACAGAAAGTAATGAAACAGCGGTTCGTTCTATGGCCACTACGCTGCTCATACTGAACTAAGACGCCATGGAGAAGTTCTTCGCGGGTATCATGCACGAATTCTACCCATAATGACAAATTCAATTCATCGCAAAAGCAGTTCAATTTGCTCGTAAGCATGCAGCAGGCGTTGCTTCACGAAGCGTGATGGTTTAACTTTTGCCAGCGGGAACTTTAGCACTTTGTAATAAGGCTGTGGCAGGAGAACGACTCTCCTGAATTTTTACACATTTTGAAGGACCAGTCTATATACAACAAACTACTGATACAGTCGCCGACGGATAGCTCAGACTTGACAGGAACCACCAAAAAGGTCCAAATAATCAAGAGTCTGAAATACTGGATTGGTCAGCAAATAAGTTACTTTATTTCAGAAGTGGCCAAGAAAAGGTGTGCCGTATTCTTTGTGGAGTTCTCACCCGTGCTCTTGGGACAAAGGAACGACAACACAGTAGTGCAAGCAATGACAAGGGCATTTATTGCACCTTTCATAGATCAATGCCTGCTAGCCGAGTTGCTATCCACAAAACATGCCGATGGACGCGTGACAAATCGCGGAAGTCCGACTCACCGCGACTGGATAACGAGCGAATATGTTCGCCCCATGCTGGACACCAATGCCTGGTCGTTCGCATGTACAGTCACGCGAACGGTGGCGCGCTCGAACGAGGCCTTGCGAGACGGTCTCGCAGAAGCGTGGATCGGCACACGTGCGGAACGTCTGCGCCGCTTGCCAAGCCCGAGCCAAAGAGAAAGAGCCTTCTCCTTTCCGCGCCCAAGTAATCCCGCTGTTAGGTGGCGTTAGCAGATTCACACTTGTGCCATCTCTCGCAATGCACTTCAGCTACACCAACTGTCCCGGGCACCAGGCCACGCAGCGAAGCCGGATTACAGGAGACGAGAGCTATGCGGGAAAACAACATATCAGGGGACGCGTGAGAGTCGTGCATCCTCACATCATGGATCGGCACTTTCAGGGATACCTTAAATTTTGCACGACTTGCACAAGATGCATCGGTGTCTACGAGCAACGGCACTCTTGGCACAATGCCAAGCCCACTATCTTATCACAGTGCGGAACTGCTGCAGCCCATCGACGTGTCCAGTGTCAGGCATGCGAAATATTGGCGATCCAGCAAAAATGCCTCATATTGCGAAAATCAAGTATCTTCAGAAGCATTGTCTGAGAATTTGGCCCAAGCTTGTAAACACTTTGCTATGTGCACATACGCTTGCCTGCGGCCTAGACAGCCCGTGGTCGCGATTTTCTAGCAATGCCTTTTATGATATTCCTTTTCACGGTTCATCAGTGGTCAGAGCGGCGCTCCACCCATGTTGTTAACAGAATCAGCGATCCATAAACGGTGGATGTTAAGACTGAAATAGAACTCTCCTAGCAAATTGTGTCAATCGCAAATGCAGCCTTTACAACTTAGTTGCTTGGCTTGTCATGTGATATGGGCACAGTCAATGACTACTAGATCAACTAGGCTTTGCTAGTTTCAGTTTCGAAATGGTCATGAAATTGTCTTTACATTAAGACATTTTACATAAAGTCTATGGGGCCAGTGGCAGTGCAGGGGAGCTGTTCAAATAATGGATTGGCAACTATATAACAACCACTTTTTGCGGAGCTATCGAGTCTGTTATAAGCTAGTTCGAATGTATCATGTTTCCCAGTTTGCACGTGGGTGCAGAAAACCTTCAAAGACCAGACAAATGCTATGTAAAGCATACCAACTAGTTTGCCGAATGCCATAAGGGCATAGTTTATAAAATTCCTTTGGTTGCAGTCTCTTTCATGTAGGGCGAACAGGGCACTACATCAATCAGAGATTAATTGTGGATAAATATTTGTTGACCAGTGAACACCGTCTAAATCTTCGTTACATTGTCCCAATTGCAAGTGCACTCTGAAATTTGCACATGGTATACTTTTGTTGAGACATAAGAACAGTGTGCCTTACGCCCGAAAACATGGCACATCTTAATAGTGGCAGCATGTGTGGAAGTCAGCCCTCGATCATCTCACACAATGAAGAATTGTTATGCCTAATCAGTTGATATTCGCCAGTGGCCACACGTCTTGATTGACGGATTGGTGCTGCTTTTCCTTGAGCATGCACAGACGAGTTCTAAGTGTTCTCGTTCCAAGTTGTGTCCCGTGTTTTCCCGCCCACCTTTCAGTACAGTAAAACCTTTTTAATTCAAATTTCACGAGACTAGAAGAAATGCCCAAATTAACCGAATGATAAATAATTTAATGTCTAAAAAAAAGCAATAAATAATTGCATACATCATCAACATGCTGCTATTTACTGGAAAATTTGCAAATGTCGTACTCTATTTTGCATAAAACCAGCGTGGAAGTTCCAAGTCTCATCAACTCATGACTGGTAAGTGCTCACAGCAGAAGGACCTCACCGATTTCCTGTACAGTGTGACCACAGCACATGATTGTGTCATCTAGGTAGACACGCTTTGTCCTTTTAACTACCGTGTACACACACCAACTACTTTCTGCAGTGAGCTGGTTGGCATCGGATCATATATCGCAATGTACGGTGGGTTTTACATGAGCACACAGGCCATGGTAGAATTGTTTTCCATCCTTGATGTTTTCCATTGTGTCTGTGGCATTGCGCATACACTGCACTGAATCAAAACCAAAGTACTAATTGCCACAACCGCTACAGATCAATACGTGATTGCTACTGACATAGTCATGGATGCCAATCATGCAGGGGTCCTGATCCACTTTCTATCGAAGTCAAGAAATGCATTTGATGTTAAAACAGACTACCTCAAGAAATACTTGGCCAAGAAAAGTGTTTCAATGCGTTAAGCAGAAGCAGAGTATTGGCAATCAAAGATCGCCTGTGATCCCCATCGCGGTGCTCCTGGTCCTTCTTCAATGCCTGGTACTGCTAAGGCGGAGTGGGATGGTGCCCACAATGGATGTTGCCTACTGAACGTCACCGTGACATGCAGTTAAAATTTCCTTTTGGGTGATCACGTAGAAGCCACCACTTCCAACTTTGGCGCCTCCGAAGCACCAAACTCAGAGGCTATCCCTCAGCTTACGGTTCAGCTCCCGGGTCTTATCCCTTTGCTGTGCTACAGTGTACTAGATAGCTACACGCAGCTATTCTCGCAACGAGTTACACGAGTAGCACATTTTCTTTCTAACTTATCTCTACCTCAATCACGTGCGCCTTCCCATCTTGGAAGGCTATAGAGCGGGCCAAAAATAGCCAAGCCAGCGAAAAATCCAACCTGGTGGCCTCCAAGAACGCGTAGCGAGGCTCGGAACGAGCGATTTCATCCAGAAAATCTAACTTTGGGGCCTTTATTCGTCCAAGAAATCGGTCACGAAAATGCAGTAGCTCAATGAGAACCCTGACGGCGCATTTATGAAGTCCGGAATATCCATCAAGTCCTAAACCGAAGGAGACTGCACGAGCTCTTGAGTGGGGGCTCACTGGTTATCGTGACAGCAAGCAGCATAGCCTTGGGGACTTTTCCTCGTGGCATGTTGTGAGGTGCCATTCTCCCACAGCAATGTGCTAGTCGCGCCCCTGTCTGTATTTTTCCCCTTGATGTGGGAGTCCCTTTGATTGCTGTGCCAGCCCAGCACCAAGTGTCCATGCCGTGTTGGGTGTTGCAGGAGACAAACTGTTTCTGTTAACTTCGGGCAATACTGTGTTTTATAACGTGTGCAGCGCTTGGTGCCCCCCCCCCCCTTTTTGCAGCTTGAGCAGGATAGATTACGCGAGACGATGGCCTATGCCTCCCTGTGGCTCACTAAGCCCGAATTTGCAGTGGTGGGCACTCCTGTGAAATAACAGACCTCCACAGCACATGTGTTTCCTTCTTGGGCTGCATCTAGTTCACCCTAAGGTTTACTACACATACCTGCCAAACTGAACATTTGAAAATTCGTAAACCTATTGCGGCGGGGAAGGGGGGGGGGGGTCAGCACTTCTTTTTTTAAGAGATTTACCTTTTGCAACAAGGTTACTGACGTTGCTGATTTTGCTGCTGCCAACTTTGTATGCTTCAGAAACTTCTCCATGTAGGTTTGCTCAAAGCAAGTACTACCACTCTGGTGCCCCTTGACCATCAGCCGATTTTCGAGTGTTTTCTCACACACAGATGAGCAAAACTCCGTTCGAATTTTGTTCACAGTGCTGAATATTTTCTCCCATTCAGCATTGCTGTGGGGAACGGAGAGAATACCCAGCATAACCACTGAAATTCTGTGGAACCCGAGTGATCCGTTGACATCTCGAGCGTTTCCTAATTGCGACCACTGCACGTCACACCTTGGCTCATTCTACGTCGGCTGGAACCTGACATGCTTTCAAGCTGGCAAACTCGACTTCAAGTGCGTCGATTGATTCTTCTTTTGATTCACCACTCTGCTGGGGTAGGACAGCAGGGAACGCTATAACAAAATGACGTACACTGTTGAATGAAGCAGTTTCCAGAGCTTGTACTTGAGCAAATTCAGCCATTTTGAGACAGACTTCTTCTAGAGGGAATTTGTGGCGAATGTAATTGCATGCTGCCATTAAGTACAGACGTACAGCAGAGAAGAACTGCTCTCTCTCAATGCAGCTCAGTGTCTCAACCATAGTCAACTTCCAGCAATGAATGACATGCCTTGACAACACCTGGGCACACAAATCTAGTCAGGAAATCCTCGAAAAGGCGGTTCAAGAGGCCCCTCAGTACACGAATCTGAGGAGCCTGTGCCAAAAGAAAGCAGTTTGCCTTCTCAAAAAAGTGGTATAACATTTTGGAGAAAAAGACAGCATGCCCTGTTTAGCTACAATGACAAAAAATAAAACAGGCGCTCTTCATGGGTCATTGTGGCTGGCTTCCCCAGAATCCTTCGTATGAAGTTTCAGTTTTTTTGCTTGAGGTCCGGAATGAGCTCCTTTCCTCTTTAGCGAGAGCTAATCACCGTCGGTGCTTTCTTCCCCGAAGCCTGCAGCAGTCTTGTGAAGATGTGTAGCAGACTTTGGGGTCCGTGCAGAGTTCTTGGGGGTTACAAGTCTTCGGAATTTGGTATGACTCCAAACACAAGGTCTGCTTGTTGCACTGATTTGTTTACAATAAAAAAAGATGAGTAGTGGTTTCCACTGGTCGAGCAGCCTCTTCAAACACTTTCCGAACGACAGCCAACGTGTTCGCAAATGCTTCAACATCTTTCTGACCTCAGCATCATGCATTTTTGGAACTCTTTAGGTCGAACCTTCCGTTTCGAGGTTCACTCCAGATAAAAAAAAAATGTCAACCAAATCCTCATCAATCTTCACAGGAAGACACGAAGCTCCTTTTTGGGCAGCCAAGTTGATGAGATGGCACGGGCAACCAACCCCTATCAAACCTGGTTGAGCCTCTCTCAATACAGTAGAAACACTGTTTTCCTTGCTGCTCACGACATTGGCATTGTCCGACCACATAGCCAACAGCTTTCCAGCAGGCAAATTCTGAGACTTCGTCCAGAACCTTGGATTGTCCTGAGGCAAAGAATGCAGCTTTCGACTCTACTCGTTTCATTAACGACATAAGTCGCAACAATAGGATAAAGCTGCATATCCCTATGGTTACTGCCATCCACAGTGATCGAAAATACTTGCTGTTTTAGGGCATCCAGCAAAGGAGTTCCCACGATGGCGGCCATTTCTCGAGCAATTGGCATCGTCTTTGCTCGTCCACAGGTGTAGCATTTTGCTTCTTCGGACTTTGGGAACATCTTCCGGAAAAGCGGTTGGGCATGACTGCTGATACTCAGCGGGATGTTGTATTCAACTAAATATGCCGTGAAGAGTCATTCTTCACGAATCACACCGAGGTCGTTGTCGCTGCGTAAAAAACTTGCTAGGCTTGGCTGGCTGTCCGCGGCTCGCACATACCGTATTTACTCGCATAATGATCATACTTTTCTGTAAAAAAAAAATTGACAAAAATTCAGTGGCGCAATCATTACGCGAGTTAAATTTCCTGCGAAAACAAATATTCTTTTTTCCATCCCGCGTTTGCTGCAGGATGACAGCAGGTCAAGAAACAGGTGGCTTCCGCTGTAACAGTGCGGGACACGAAAACAAAAATGGCAGCTGGCAGAGCAAACCGAACACGCCGAACGCGATTTTTTTTCTTCTCGTGAGTACATTACGTGCATTGAAACAGTTTCTTCCATATCAGTAATGAATAAGGTCATTAATATCGGCAAGTTTGCAACAATAACGTAGCCATGTCCACTTTGAGGGGACAGAAACAGAGATGGGCATGCTTATCTGTCAGTAACATAGAAACACATGGCGGGCATTCTGCAGAAACTGCGGCCTTTGTCTTCACTACTATCCTAATATGGCACGTTTCCCCTAAGGGTGGGCGAATATCTTAGCTGTGTTACAAGCGTCGGCGTATGAATAGGGTACACTTATAACGTATCACTGTAAACATGGCCAGTATCGTTGCTGCTCACGATTTCTAGCGTGCCCACAAGTGCAGACGAGAAGAATCGAAAGGCGCCTTTTTTGTTGGTGTTGTTGACCGAAACCATTATGAAGCCTACAAATAATAAAGCCAAGGTAAGTTTGGTTGTAGGTTTGTTTTTTTTTTCATGGAAGTGCGGAAAGTGATGAAAGGAATGGGGCATCTGCTTAAGAATGTTTGGTGCGTGCAGACTGCTTGGTATGTCTTCGAGAGTCGTTTGCATAGCCTTTGACAGATGGTAAGCGCGATCGTCATTAGCAAGGCATATCGCTGTGACAAGTTCGGGGTGTGATCATTACACGGGAAAGAAAAAAATTTTGAATTTTGACAACAAAATTCAGGGGTGCAATGATTATGAGAGTAAATACGCTATCCCTGATGATTTTTTAAAGCGATGTGGACCTTGATGTCAGATTTTCCGCCATGTGAGATGTTCACATCACAGGTATACGTGGTGCAGAATCCGAACTTCTCCCCTTTTTTTGACGGCACGAAGCACGGAAATTCTGCCGTGTACGATTTCAAAAACGCTTGGAAGCACTGTCGGGGCTTCAAGCCCACCATTGCACTGCGAAGCCACTACAGGCCGGAGTTGCACTGCGTCCAATGTGGCCGCTACTAGCACAAAAGGCAAGGCCAACACTGCAGTGACTGAAGCTGACTGAAGTTCAAACGCGCGCGCGCGAATGAAGCCAACAGCATGGGCAACAGGTTTGCCGAGGTGCTAGAGGTGCTATTCGCACTATCGAGCTTTGGATAGGGATTCGTGACCCTCCTAGTAGACAACAGAAGTCACTACAATTTTGCAGCTGATGATGATGACACCCCACATACATATTGCCCTCTCGTGGTGGCGCAAGGTACCAGGGTGTACTTTTACTACATTTTCACTTTCTTTTTTAACAAATAAAATATTTTCATAAAATATCAAGCAAGAGTCGTAAAATTGTAAGACTGCTCGAAATTCATACATTTTACGGAAAATTTAGAAGAGTTGGCAAGTACGACCACGTCACATTTTTTGTCATTGTTGCTGCTACTGTTGTCGTAGTTGTTGCTATGTGTAGTGATCCAACACACAGGAAGAAAGCTGTGCGTACACAATACAGCACGGGTCTACTCTGATACAATCCCACTTGCACTTACCGCTGCGCAATGCCGTTCGGCTGCAACTCCTGGACAAAGATGCCAAGTTCACCCCTCGATGGTGACCGCAGTCCAACGACACTGAATCCCAAGCTGGCACCAGGCGGCCTGGCCAGCTCCACATGGAGGACCTGGCGTCCCGCCGCACCTCTCACTATCGCCCGCTCGAACTCCTCCAGGTAGCCCGGCGTCGTCACCGCCCGCCCGCCACAGTGCACCACAGACGACCCACTCAGCTGCAGGAAATATGAAATTTATTTATTCATTTATTTATTCATTTATTTATTTGCACACACTGTCGGTTCCAATAAGAACAATGATGCAAGTGGTCATACAGAACTCAAACAGCTTTGGCCAGCAGAAGCTAAGTATCTGTCATGGCTGCTATCGATTCCAGAAGTTTCAACCAAAGTACAGGGCATCTCTCGTACATGTGACCTGTTGGAAACAGCTGTGAAACAATTAACACTGTGGCATATCTACTACACTTACGGAGATTACATTCTAGTTTAGAGAGATGGCTGGTGTCAAACTGAAAGTTCAATGTGTGCATTCTACATACCGTCTACCACTCACTACCACTCACCTCTACAATGGCAGAACTTTAGGCCATAATGTCTGCCTTGACTGTCATAGTCTCACAACTGCACCCTTTATAATGGGTCATACTGAGCGACTCTCAAGCATAATTTTTGAGCAATAATTCCACCAGATGAACAAAAATAATCATGCTATAGTACATGAAGTACAAAATATTTCTACAATGGCGATAGACTTGCAACATGAAATGCTACTTCAGTCGATTCCTAGTGACTGTGGCATTCGAGACAACATAGAGGCTGACAGTTTAGCAACCACGACGCACACCGATGATGAGGCTCATCTGACACCTCTCTCACGTAGCAATGCTCTCAGAAGTTTACGTCAACAGTTAATGCGATTACCGAGAAAGAGTTGGCTTGAAAATGGTCATCATAACTCCGTTTTATTTCAGACTGATTCAGACATAGTTCAATATTCAACAGTTACATGTTCTCTCGAAACAGTAATACACCGATTACGTAAAGGCACTGGATTAATGAATTGTTTTTTACATAGTATAGGACAGGCCGAAAGTGCGGCGTGCTCTTGCTCAGAACTAGAAAAAGATCTTGAACATCTCTTGTTGCAATCCAGTATTCATGCTCGGCATCGAAAAAAATTTTGAGATAAACTGTGTGCTCTGGACAAGTGACCACGTTAATGGAAAAAATATTGGGGCCATACCCAACAACTTAACTGCAAAAGCGTGCAGTCAGCACCTTAAAAAATATTTTTGTAAGCGACAAGAATCGCAGATAATTCCTGTAGAAACCCACTATAGTCCGGGGTTTTTTGTTTTTTTTTTCCTAATTATACCAAGTGAAATTTTCGCCCCGTACTATATGCGGATCCCAACAATCTTCAGCTCGAATTCAGTTTCGGTTTCTTGCGCCATCATCACTCCCCATTGTAGCTATGCTGACTTTGCAACAGCCATGCTTTGCATGGTGTCAGGACCCCCAAAGCAGTATTCTGCTACTTTTTAAGAAAAGTGATCGTGGCTGCCAAAACCATCGGCAACTGTGCTGCAGGGCAGCAGTTTGGTGCGAATGAGCACAGCGTTCGCAGCTGGAGGAAGCAAAAGGAATGCCCCTTGGTGTGCAGCGACCTGAGAAGTTTCCAGGGGCCCAAAAAAGGGGCGTTTCCCGAAGTTCCACTGGACCTGACACCCTAGGTGCAACGGCAACAAGCTGCACACTTCGCTGTCAACATCGATCTGCTGCAAGCAAAGGCAAAAGAGATGGCTAGAGAAAAAGGCATTCTCCGGACGGGCTTCAAGGCAAGCAAGCACACGGTGTCTCATTTTATTGCCGGGCTATATTTTCTTTACGTCTGCGCACATCAGTATAGCAGAAGCTGCAAGAAAGCTGCAAAGAGCTGCCTGTGGCCTTTCAGCGTGCCGTGATTTCGGTGCGAAAGTCAGCCAACTTTCAGCTGGGTCATATCAGCAATGATGATCAAACACTAGTGTATCTGGACGTGCCCTCAGCACTAATGGTGCAGCTGAAGGCAAGTTTCTGTGAGGCCAAGCGGAAATGAGAAGATACGGATCACTGTAACGTTGTCCTACACGGCAGACGGTCGCAAGCTACCACCCTACGTGGTGTTCAAACAGAAGACTCTGACGAAAGAGGATAAATTTCCAAGAAATGTTGTCCGCATTCAAAAAAAGAAAAGGGTAGATGGACGAAGCACTGGTGCTCAATTGGATAAGGTATGTGTGGTGCCGGCGGCTCGGAGCACTGCTGGCGCTCCCATCACCACTTATCCTGGACGCTTTTCACTGTCACTTGGCTGACTCGGTGAAGCGACTGCTACGCGAGTCCGGCACCAAGCTCCTCGTCACCCTGGGAAGGACAATATCCCAGTTGCAACCACTTGATGTGTGCATAAACAAGCCATTCAAAGACCGCATCGAGCACCGCTATATGGAGTGGTTGCGGTCTGGAGAGCCTGAAGTGAGTCCTGCTGGACCGCTCAAATGGGCCTCTCCAGTGATACTCTGATCATGGACCGCTGACACTTCGGGCTGCATTCCTCAGGAGCCCATCCGTAGCGCATTCAAGAAATGCTTGATATTGAGCACACTTGATGGCACTGAAGACGAGTTTCTATGGCAGGATATCTCCGAAAGGATTCTAGGAAGAAAGTTCAACGGATGACAAAGTCTAAATAAAATAGCAAAGCGCAACAGATGAAAATGACTAAATGCTGAAGTGCAACAATCAACGGTGAAAAAGAAGTACAATAGGCAATGATGACTAAATAATGAAGTGAAACGGCTGACAATGACTAAATGGTGTAGTGCAATGGCCAACGAAGACTAAAGAGTGAAGAGCAATGGAATTAAACGCTTATTGTCCCCAAATTACACCTCGGACTATATGTGGGTCCAAGCTCTACACGGGTTTTTACAGTACTAGAGCCTTGTAATTATGTTCTGTGGTTACATGCTGCAGTTTAATGTTTTTTGCAAAATGCCCTTGATGTTGAGTTTGTCACAACCTGTGGTGTAACCTTGTATACATAGTATTGCAATGTGCGCTTCTTTGAAGTACAAATGAACTGCAAGTGACTGTTCTATGATCTCAAATGATGTCACTTGCTGCACAAATTCTGTATTGTGACGCACCACGCGCCAATTTGAACTTTATATGAAATATGCATTAGCATATTTAAACACAAAATTTTAAACCGCCGTCTTAAAACACTAAGCAATAAGAAAACGGCACTACGCATCTCAGGCGCTCGCGCCCTACAGGCTCAATTAGCGCCAAGTGGTCATACGAAAAATTCTTGCCATATGCCCCACTCGAAGGAGCTGCTGACCCAGGCCAAATTAAGAAGCACAAACGCAAGCATGCCAAAGCTGCAAAACAAAATGCATGTCTCGAGTCGTTCCGGGTCCACCAGCTCGATGCGCATTGGCATATCGTGCTGCAACGATTTGCGGCAAATTTTTTTAGTGACCTTGGATCGTGCATTTTCCCGATTAGCATGTTTTCTCTCGTGTTTTAGCCAACCTGTCTTTTCTAGTACTGTCTCTGCTTTTTACTCGTTCCTCTGTTTTAGCCGTCCAAAGTTTTATAAGTACTGTTCGCTTAACAGATAAGAAGCAGCGGGTATCAACCATGACGTCAACTTCTCCTGCACACACATTTCCTTGGACACACAATTGTCCTTTCAAAAGAAAGGACAGTTGGTGTAAATCAAGATCAAACGATCAAGTTAGAGGGTTTAGCACACCAGGGCAGCACATGGGCTATTTGTTCCATACTTAGCAGGAACACTGCTTGTTTCCTATTTGTGCTCACTGTAGATCATGATTTATGATTGGCAACTTCAGGAACTAAAGTTTCACGCAAGTTTCATAGAACTTCACTAATATGCATAAAATTATAGAGCGAGTCTAAATTCAAAAACATTACGGAAAGTTTAGTACAGTTGGCAGGCATGGAGGTGGGAATGGAACTGACCTCAGGCGAGTAGTGCAACACGGCCCCACCAGCGGCAGATGCCGAATGAGAGAGGCTCTGGTCGGCTTCGGAGCTCGGCTCGCAGGAGTCAGAGTTGTTGTTGTTGTTATTGTTGTCGTCTTCCTCTTCGTCTTCGTCCTCCTCGTCCCTGGCCTCGCGGTCGATCTCATCCTCGCCCAGCTGCACAGCACCTGCCCCGAGGGTGAGCGCGCCCGTCTGCGGGCAAAAGTCGAAGTCGTTGGGCAGAAGCGATGGGTGCCGCTGCAAGTGCCGGCGCAGCTGGGCCAGTGAGTCCTGCGAGGCAAGCAGCATGTGTTGCAATCTACGGATGGCAAAGAAAATCAACACACTGGAGGGTGCGGAGCTTTAGAAATAATTAAAGTGCTGACTTGACATTTCCAACTTCTCATTTATTTGTTGTTTTGCATTATACGAAGGTCCTGAATCTCAAAACCCTGGAAAGAATAATGGTAAGCCACAGAGCACCTCAAATAATTTGCTATTAAAGCTCTTCTAGGAACCAGTTATGTTTGTGTTTGCCAGGAGCCGTATGTGTTGCGATGTCACAACACACAAGGTCGTCACATGGGAGCAAAACACTGTTATGTTTTAGCACGCACTCCGGCTTGCTCAATTGTCAGCCATGCTGCTACTCATTGCACAACCCGATGTAGCAGCACAACAGATTACCGAACAAGCTGGAAACAAGTGCCAACAAAGTTGCGAGGTCCTGCTCTCACGTGACCACCTTCTGCTTAATGACAACATGACGCCAGTGGCTTCCTAGAAAACAAAAACAAAACTGGCTCGTAGAAAAGCTACTACAGAAAATTATTTAGTGGGAGCTGGAGCTTGGTGGTATTTTTTTCCATGGTTTCAAGGCTCAGGACCTTCGTATCATGCAAGAAAAATAAAAAGCTGGCGATGTCACTACAGTGTTCATTTAAAAGCAACACTAAAGAGAAACATCAAGTTGTGTATTAGTTCATTATTTACTACAATAGCAAAACAGCCGCTCTCATCCTGTGTGGAAGCTAGGTAAGTCAGAAAAGATGCAAGACCGAAAGACAGCTGGTGATGCCTCCCTGGAGTTCCCACTCCAGCTGCCCCTGACATGTATTTCGAGCGTGTCTCCTTGTGTTTGGTAAAGCAAGGTCACACTGCTATCCAGAGGAACCGAAGACTCAACCTAGCAAGTTAATTTTCTGTACACCAAAACAAGCCAAATGCATGAAAATACTTTGAACTCTTTTACATCACATTGACATACCAGTGCATGGATTTCCATGTAATATTTAAGAAAGGAAAGCTTGACCTTCACTTCCTCCAGTACTAACAGACCTTTTCCACTCAAATGCAAGAAAATGGAGTACCAAAAAAAAAACGCTTTTCTAATCAGAATTGATTATATCCCTTAAGACATGAGAACGGCGCAAAAGATGAGAACAGAGACAAGAAAGAAGGACACCACTTAGTGCTCACGTGGTGTCTTTCATGTCTCCCTCATTTTCTGCACTTTTCCCAAACCTTTTAAGATGAACCAACTTGCCCCACATTGCACCTTTCTACAGTTTCCTTATTGGCTTTTAGAGTCTCTTTATTGTTGGTTGCCATGACAATAGAATGAACAAGATAGCAGCGCTGCAAGTCCTGGACAAGTGGCTTGCACAGCTACTGCTACGGTGAAAAAAAAAGCCTGCAGTAAACATAAGAGAGGAGGCCAATGAGAAACCAGACTCACCTGCAGTGCCAAAACGCGACCCAGCACTGGGTCTGCTGCCAGCACTCCAAGCAAAGCATTGAGGTCTTCTTCATGCTCGGCAGCTGCAGCGGGACTCAGGGACTCTCGGAAGCGCTCAAGGGCTTTCACCGCCTCAGCAACTGCCGCTGCATTGGACAAGCACTGGTTAGACGCAACATTGCAACAGACTTGATGTTCTATGCACACACATCTTTACATCTATCCAAGCAAATGAGCGCAGTGAAATTCAAATGCAAAATAGGTGCAAGTTCTGCTGACGACAAGGGAAAAGAGCATTTATAATGTTTGTCAAACAAGATCCAGGACAGAGCTAGTAAAATATCGTACATTCAGCTTCCAAACAAATCACCCTGGGTCTTGTCAAATTGGTCCCCTCGGCTAGTTATGCACAACTGTCACAGTTTCTGGAGGTCATGGAAGCAAGCAGAGAAAGCTCCAACGATAGCACTCTTCAGCATATTAGTCACCCCCCCCTCCCTCCCCCTCCCAGTAGTTTGTATTGCTGCCATAGATCTTCACAACATGTTTCTTTCTGCATCAGAACGCCAAGTTGGGCCAGCTGGTTGGGATTCATGGTAAGGTTTGTAACAGCGCACCCAAGCCAAGGACAATTGAAGGAATAAAAGTCAGCGCCATGTCGTCGTTTTATTCCTTCAATTGTCCTTGTCTTGGGTGCGCTGTTACAAACCTTACCATGAATGTTTTTTTCTGGCCACTAGCAGCAAAAGAAATGTGACAGACAGGGTATGCATCTTTCAACGGCTTCTAATGTGCAAATTTCAGGTACCTATGGCCTCGTGCACTGTGGGCAAGCAGTGGTCGCTTCCGACTCTTTCATTTACAAATACCAAAATCTGTTTTCAATCGTAAGTGCACTTCTTAAAGAAAGAATAGAGAGATAAGGAAGCCTGCTGTACTTTGCGGGCTAAAACGGCAGATTCAGATTATTTTCCTTGTTTGCAAGGAAGCAGCAGTTGCAAGGAAGCTACTGCACCATGCAGCTTGACAGAGGGCGCTGTCCCCTTTTTCAGTGACAATGGACATTGAGCATTGAGAATACCACATAAATAAAATTAACCTATGCTAACCTTATCAGGAGTTAAGAAAACCTGAGAGCTGATATATGAAGTGATTTTTCTGTGGAACACTATATTTATTTTTTGTTAACCTGTTACATCAGGGCCCTGCCATTCGCACTGCTATGGTACGAGGCAAGGCAGACATTAGCAGCAAGAACATTTTATGTGCGAATTTGGCTTTTTTTTATTATCTAAAATGTGCTAATTAGCAACTTCATCACTTGCTTTCGGCCCCATGTTACAATTGCAGAATCAAAGTCATGCTGTAGTGAAGCCATGTCCACCTAGCATAAATTCCCAAGGCTAACAACACTTTCCAAGATATTCATCCATAAAGTGTGATAAGAAATACATTGGCATTCCAGCTAACGGCTTCCTAAAACCGGTCCCCAATCAGTTCGAGACAATCTGACATGGTACGCCAGTTCATTTTTACGCCCATTTTGAGATCGATGTATCAAAAGTGGCGCTAGTTGAAGTATCTCCCTAAGCAGACATGACTTTAATACTTCTGAGCTTCAATTTCTCAATTTCAACATCTGTCCTAGAGCGAGCAATTACATTTTTAATGAGTACATGTACATTAGCATAACTATCGTTGACATTTTCTTGCTGCGAGCTTCCACCTAGCCACGTAGTCTAGCTGCAAGAAACAGTGATAACCTAAGTATAACTGGGATGTTGTTATTTTTCTGTGTGTTCCACGTAAGAAAAAAATGCCTGTTAAATATACGCATACACGTATAAACACATAATCTGCATACATACACAGGAAACAGTGAATACTCACAATTTATGTGCAAATGAAAGCACTTTAGGTCACAGTCCCATATATCTCTACAAGAAAAACACATAATACTAGTCTCTTCCTAGCCAGTGCTGCCAACCCCAAAGAAATTTCCCTAGAACTAGGTATTTTTAGGTCTTGTTTAGGGAAATAAACATTTGTCTAAATCTAGGAAAAATTTGCACTAAGACATGAAGAGAAACTCGGACATGATAAACCACTCCTGCAATGCCATGATGACTGTGCAGAACTGCTGTTATGACAGCGTGGTATGATTTAAGTTGGCGCAAATTACCTACAAATGTGAAGTATGACTAACGATCATACCGAGGTGCAGTGAACGAATCTCGCCAAGTAGACAACAAGATGCGGAAGTCGTCGGCTCATTAAGGGATCACAGCTACTGCGCTACTGCTGCTGGTACCTCTAGATGTGCTGATTATTTATGTGCCCTTTGAATTAAATATTGTCACGTGGTGGTGACGAAGAACACAGTAGCAAATACTGTGAAAGACAAAACTAATTTTTATTTGGCGAACCTGTGCCCACAAGAACAGGCTGCACTTATAGCACAACGATAGCGGCAAACACAGTCGGTGATCGTCGAAAATCTGATCAGCGGGTCAAGCGCGTCCGCTTTTATACAGCAGCCGTCGAATGTTCCAGACTAATCGTTCGGACCCGCGTGCCTTCCACAAATTTCTACACCATTCGCATCACGCGATGAAATCAGATAACACAACGTTCGGCAACAACAGACAGCCGGATAGAAGCATAGATAACTTTTCAGAAACTTCGGATACATGTAGGCGCGTCCCACGCTCTGCGATTACATTTGTTAGGCGGCGAAACATGGTCGCCCGATAAAGATAAGTACATGTGTCAATATTTATCTGTAGCCAGCGAAATAAACAATATAGCACAGGCAGACCTTGGCATAAGTGGACACATATACCTAGCACTAAGCATGACAAGGTAGTCACGACACTATGCAATAAAAAAATAGGGTTGCTCTGCCCATAGGCAGAGCAACCTTACAATTTCATTACAATTTTCATTACGTTTCGTGCCAATCTTGGCATTTTGACATTGTCCAAACTTGTTTTACATGTAGAGCAAAGCATAAGTGTGCTGATGTCTTCTGTAAATATTTTATCATGCAAGAGGCCGAGTTGTTAGCACAACTCGCACTGCAACATCATTTCAGCTTGACTGCAGCGACATTATCATTTAAATATCTTAAAACAATCTTAGAAATAAATCTGAACTATAGAATGTTCAGTCTATTTGCATAACAAAAAAATTTATTAAAAGAAACCATATTGACAAAATCAACAGCCGCACTTACAACAACCTAGGTAAATATAGAAAATTTCTTTGTCCGAGTTAAGGGAAAACTGGCTTCAGAGGTTCGCAACGCTGTCCCTACCTCACAAGCTCAACCTCATGAAAAGGCAGCTCATCATGTTTGCTAAGCACGTCGTCACATGAGGACGCAAGTAAGCCCATCAGGTGTTGTCCCTTAGGACGACAAGTACAGCACTATCGAATGTCAAGTGCTAATGTCGTCCCAAAACCTACAAAAAATTATAGTTTGATGATCACCAGCACACCAGGGGAAGCACAGGTGACCTACATGGCAAGAGAGCTAAATGACTCAGTGCTTTACGATGTGAATCTGTGAGGAAGCTCACCTGTTGCTTCCTTGGTGATCATGCTGAGGTGGCTTCCCTCTGCAACATGCAATACACACACACACATGTGAGTGAAACTCTCAACAATATTGCGTGCTACAGTGAAATGCCACTATAGCAAAGCATTCAGGACAAAGCTAAATGCCAACTTACAGGAATGGTCACTCAAATCAGTGTGACCAGTTCAGCTTATCACAAGTGAATTCGAATTTGTCATTTTAGCCAAGCCAACTGTACATCTCTGGTCGCTTTCTGCTTTTATTTTTTTGCTTGTTCTTGTTGATACCTTCTAGCTAATAAAAATGGTCATTTAGGCCGTGTCAGTTTTTTAATTCCTCTATTATTGTAATTGCATTACAATGAATAAATAGGCTCCAAGTAATATTTTTTTCTTTACTGACATTCTCACTTGATGGAATTTTGTGTCCTAGAACTGCTCATTCATTTGTACACACAACTCTCACTGGAGCTCAAAAGTGATCACTGTCACTTTACACCAGTAGATAGCATCGTAACTTTGACATTTTCAGCAGTTCTATCACCAAATCTTCTTTTTTTAATATTAACAGGCTAACTATTTTTCCCTTGCCTTTTATTATTACTTTAACCAAGTTAAATGCGGCAGCTATCACCAGCATATGACAACAGAGGCTCTTCTATTAATACTGATCTCAACAAAAAAAATTGGCAACACATGACAACATAAAACTGTTTTACGCGTACAGTGTGCATCTGCAATTGAATCATGTAATGTCATAAAATATCGTTCAGATGAAATATTAAACTTATTTACACTACTTTTCAGACAACCCACACCACCTAGTTTAGAAGAACTTGTTGTTAGAAGAACTTGCGCCCGTCCTTGTCCCTCGCTGTCTTTGTGGTTCGTTTGTTCGCGCAGTTAAACAATTCCCCCACACCACCTATTCGGACTCGTTTTGAGAAGACTGTTTGCCTTGATGGAGAAAATTCATCTGGTCATATTGCTCTGAATTCTCAGCTCAGGGAACAAGCTGTTCATTAGGCAACTATTTATTATTATTATTATTATTATTATTATTATTATTATTATTATTATTATTATTATTATTTTGTGTGATGTGTGTCGACACAGTCGTAGAGAGAAGTATGCAAGCTAAATATAGAGCAGGGCCGGTATACTGTAAAGCTATTCCAATATATTTTTATTCCAAATCGGCCATTAGCCCACCGTGATGGATCAGAATGATTGGGGTCCAGCTAATATGGGCGGGTGCCATGCCTGTATGGGCAGAGTCCAAGCCATTTTGACCTATCAAGGAGTGCTAATGGCCAATTTGGAATAAAAACATATTGGAATAGTTTTACGTTATACTGGCCCAGATAACGGTTGAACTGGAATTTCTTATTTGTGCCTGAAGGCTCCACAGAAAATTGAGAATGCTCGGATGTTCCAAGCTTCAGCTTCAACCAAGAAACTTATATGGTGGCGAAGAACTTGTCCTTGGCCTAATTAGTAGTTTCTACACGACATGTTTACCACTAAACAGTCAAAACAGACATGAAAAAGAAATGATGGCACGGGTGGTAGCTTCCAATTAGTTTATTCGGTACACAAACACAAGAACATAAATGTAAGGCACCATGCACAGAACGGAGAATAAAAATTGCATGGCATACAAAATGGTACAATGAGTGGCTATTGAGGTGATGAAACTAGATGTTCCGATAACCTTGGTGGTTGTACAGAGATCAGGCATGCTAAGAGGAATGCGCGTGCTCATGGCTGAAGCATGAAAGAAGGTATAGTGCATGCACTATACCAGTCACCACAACCACCAGACACCACCAGTCAGTCATCACCAGGTATAGGCAAGCACATCCGGTATGCTCCCAGGGAGCAAGTATGCTCATTCTACTGCAATAGTATTGAGTCTGTTTTCTTATTTTGAAAGTGAGAAAAAAAATGAAAGAACACTGAAGTAAAACTATAGCAGCAGAGCGAGCACCTTCACAGTCTTGAGCATTCCTGTTAGCATACATGAACTCTGTACGCCAGGTTATCTCCTTTATCCATTCTGTGCATGTCACCATGTGTGTATGTTATTGCATGTATGTACTGAATAAACTTTAGAAGTCAATACCCATGCTGTCATTTTTGTTCCTGTCTGCATTGTCATATCAGCAGTACATAGCTGCTATATTGTAGCTGTGCCTTTTTCGATGCTAATGCTTTTCAGCGCTTATTGTCTTCTGGAGTAGCCACCCAGGACAGAGCGTCAAACACACGACTCATGAATGTGAAAAGGCATTATCATCGAAAAAGGCTTCAGTACAAAATAGCAGCCGAAGTGTCCTTTTCGATGGGGTATGTATTCCCAGACTCTGAATACTCTTCAGAAGCCACAGCTGTCCACTACTGTGAGTTTTTCGTCATTGGCTGCCTACTATACTAAGGGGTCCTTCTATAGCAAATGAATTCAATCTGTATCAGCATTTCTGCTTGCTTGGGGGTACAAGCGAGAATAAAGATGGCGCCCCCAGCCTGCCTTCTCCTCGCTGATACTGCTCCCGCCATCAGTGGCAGCCGAAATGGATAATCCACTAGGTGGACACTCCCAGAATACAAGCCCCCAAGAGTGCTTTCTATAAGTGTACGATTAGTGGACTGTAGAAGTAGTGGCAGATTTCGTCTGCCGCTGATTGGCTGCAGCTGTATGAGCGAGGGAGGCAGGCTGCGGGCACCTGCTTCATTCTCGCTCGTACCCCAGCTGAGCCAATCAGCACTTCAAGAGCAGCTGATATGGACAGTCCACTAGGTGAACAGTTACAGAAAAAAAAACCTGGTTCCATTTTCGGTGTCCCTGTTGCCCCTTTGGTGTCCTCGAGGCACTGCCAAGTATACTTAACAGTGCCACGTTGTTACAACATGTATGCTTAATAATTACATGTTGTTAGAACCAGGATTACATCTGTACGAACAAGACTTTAGCAACTGTTATTGTTCCAGCTGGACGGAGTGCTACACACAGCAAATATTTTAGTGTACTTTTTCATTTGAAGCTCAAAGTGTAGCTATTGGGCATGTCTATGAGATGTACCCTAAACAGAACATACACGTGACACTATACAAGGAAAAATGGTTGTCTTCCTTAATACAGGCATAAATTTTGTGTTGACAAAAAACAAGTACATAGTTTAAGTAAGCTAGCAGATCTTCATTCAGAGAGCAAATGAAACTCAGCTTACAAATTCATTTGATGCTAAATAAAAGAGAAGCAAAATGCCAACCAAAATTCATTTGAGGAACCCGATGTTTCTGAGCCTGACCATCTCCATCTTCAGGGGGGAGATAGCGTGAGGCGGGGCAGTGCTTACATGTGTTTTTGGCGCTTTGACAGGTGCGCAGGCGCTTTTCGTAGACCTTGAGCGTAAACGGTGGGAAGTATTCCTGTTACACCTCACGCCACTTGCTACACCTCACACCATCTCGCCCCTGAAAAAGTAGCCATTCAGGCTCCGAAACGTCGGATTTCTAAAATAAGCTTTGGTCGGAGTTTTCCACCTCTTTGATTCAGTTGTGTCCAACCATTCTGCTGAATGTTTACCTTTGATTCGATGCTAAAGTATCAATGTGAGCTCAGTGCTCTATGTCATAACTCTTTATGCTTCCAGTATGTTCCCCATGCTCTGGGACCAGTTCTTGACGCAAGCTTTCACAGGTCTTTAACCTGTTCTGTGGTCCAGTTTTATGTCTCTGCTAAACATGAGAAGGTATCTGCATTTGGTTACACAATATAATGTTCATTGTTATTTACATTCAATAGAAGCTTCCTAATCTAGCAAGCGATGAAGTGAGCTTGGTAAGACTAAAATTATTTATTTTATATTTATTTGTACATACTGCAGCCCCATAGAAGGGCTATTGCAGGTGTGGGCTAATACAGTTGACAACAAGATAATAAAACATATTAAAGCAACAACTCTTTGAATATTAGCAACATTAAAGCATTAATACAGCAGTTAAAACGCACGAGAAATGTGCTATGGATACCACAAGCAACGAAACACTAATACATTACTAATTTGCACTAATTTTCAGAAACAGCACATTGAAACTCCTTTGTCTGGAGTGAACGAATGCAGCCAGGTAGGGAACTCTAGTTTGACAACGCGGGGAAAGAAGCTGTGCTTATTAAAAGTATCTATGCGGGCAAAAAAAGAGGGGGGGGGGGATTACACTGATTTCACGAAAGTTACGCGTGAAAGATGGCTTGACGAAAGATAAGGAGGATGGGTTCGAAGAGCGATAAGATATGTTTATTATGTTGCGCAAAAATATTAAGCATTCTATGTCGCAACGCACGGAACGTAAGTTAATGAACGACATGGATTGGAACATGTTAACTTGGAACGTCTCGTCAAATGCTTCTAAAAATGGGGGCCAATCACGTCAGAAATGAAAACAGAACTCCGCTGACTTCGATTAAGCGCCCCTAGACTATCCAGGTAGGCGGGAAACATCGCGGGCGCCTGAGGCGAGACGGCATCGGCAAGCGAAGACCCAGCCCAGCCTAACCCAGAAAAAAAAAAGAAAGAAAACGCGCGGAGACCCTGTGACCGTCGACAGGAAAGATTGTCGCAAACGATATTCTAGGTCGGCGTGTACCGTGGAATTCGGCCGCGGTTTTCGAGACACCACCGGACTCGCGGTACCCGACCGGCATGTCGCACCTGTCGGCACCGTCCCCATGCCAATTAGAGATATGCCGGGCACAGATACACTCGCACCTTTAATTGCACACTAAACAGCTTGTTCCGTTCGCGTACCGCGGAATGGAGGACTGGAACTCCCGTGAAAATAAATTTAGACCCCGGAAATGAACTGCATTTCCGTGGCCCCGCTTGCATCCTGGGTCCAAGCGCACAAAAGCGCACGCGATGAACAAAACGTAAACAGGGAAGCCTGTGCAGCGCTCGCGACGCCCGCGTGCGCTGTTCTTGGCAGGCACTGCGCTGACACTTGTCGCATACGCGCGTGCGACCCTTGCTCGCGACGGTTGTCGAAGGTGGCGATCGCCAGAGCGGCGGGCGACAAAAGAAGACGAGCGCGTCGCTTGCTGCGAGCTGGTCCGGAAGGTTTGTCGAAATCGGCGTCGGTACGCAAGGCAGGTAGCACGGAGCCGAACGCGAGATTCGGTCGTGGGGAGCTGCTGGCAGCCACACAATTTGAACAGGCGAGGTCTGAAGAATAAAAGGATGGTACTCACCGTTCCGAGCGCACGTACCGCCACCAGCAGCACTCGGCACCGCATAGCACAGGTGTCACGGCAGACAAGCGCGTGCGACAAGCGGCAAACAAAAGCGAACTCGAAAACAATAAGGCTACCTACACTACTCTGCGGGCACAACCTAAATAAACAAGCAGAAACAGCAAATGTCGCGGGCGAGTTCGACTCGTCTCACGAAAGCGCGGAAATTGCCGTCAAAATAACACTACTATGACGTAGTTTTACGTCATCAATACTGTCGCATGCAATTTGAACTATTCGAACACATTTAGAAGAGCAGCGTAGCAGGCCTAGTTGAATACTGTCTGCTTAAACGTTATAAAACAAAGTTTGTAATATTTTTATGTAGTTTTTTATGTCTAATCGTGTCAAATTGCAGTTCCCACGTGACACTATTTCTTTGTCGTCTGCTAGGCTGTCGGAGCGGCGTTGACAGTTTCATGTTTAAACTCACGTTCAATAAACGCTGAGAAGAGTAGCATAAATTTACATGTGAACTGCGCACACTTCAGCGTGAACCTCACGAGTTCTTATGCATATATTATTTAGTTCTGGCAATTAAACTTAGTTGCGAGCATAACGAAGTGTCGTCATTTTTTCTTTGTCCCAGTGTTTGCACGCTGTTTTTCAGATGCAGTATCGTACCAAGCCTCCAAGCTTACTGTGCTTCTACGATAAATTTTGTGTTTTCATGAACACAAGGGGTTATAAATAATTACGGTTCACTGTTGTTTGCCCTCGGAGCAAACTAAGTTCGTGGCGCTCTCGAAAGGCACCCGAAAGATTCGCCAAGGCAGTTTACGTTTTGAGGTCCTTTCACTTGCTGTTCACGTAATAAAACAGCTTTGAGAGCAGGGAAGAATATCAGTATGCTGTTAACGCACGCATCTAGATCGCAGACATGCATTATAGGGCGATCGATCAAATCATGCTGGCGATATGTGTTCCGGCCGCCATATATAAACAAGGTTTCGGTCCTGCGGCTATTTTTTTTTTTTTTTGCACCACCGCAATGGCATCGGCTCCTCTACATAGATGTGTTACGCGTCATACGATAGTCAGGGTGTTCAGCAATACACAATTCGGCATTGTTCTGAAGAACAAAAGTTTCGTGTTGAAACGGTTATTCATAACAAACCTGTCACCTCGTTATCCCGCTTCATAAGATCTCAGCGTTTGCGTTAGCCAGGTTTCCTTCGTTTCACGCGAGTATACTTTATATTATTTGTTATCAGTCACTGATTGATATCATTATATGATGATGATATGATGATATCATGCACTGATGATATGATAACATTAAATTAAAGCCTGAAAAGATTCAATGTTGAATATAAACGCTGCCCCTCCATTGCATTAGCCTTTATTTTCACCTCTCCGGTGCCTTCTGCCCACAGGTGCATCTGCTCGTAACTGCACCAAACTTTTATGGAATTTTTTAAAAATTATTTATAACTGGAATTGATATGTGCGTGAGCTGAGGAGAACATGCCATGTAAAACGGAGTAAATTAGACTTCACTTTTTTTTTTCTCTGCACACACATTTTAGCTCGCCTTATTTTTTCCCCCTCCAATAATTGCCTGCTGTTACCATCCGACGGTGGAGCTCGGCGAGACGTACCGTTTTTAGAAAGATCAATAAACCGGGAAATAAACGCGCACCGGTTTACCCGCACACACACACACACACACGCGCGCGCGCGCGCACGGCGTCGTAATTAAAAGTGCACCGATAAGACTGCTTAATATATGTTTCTCGCAGTTAACCCACCTGGTTTTATTTTGTTCCACAACATTACTCGCCATCATCGAGAGAATCGCCTCGATGATCGTCATTCGGCATAGAAGAGTTGCTTGGGCAATGGTGTAACGCGTAACTACAGCGATCAGCTCTGAACGCTTTGATAACCTGCGTTACTGAAAGTGATATACAGTATATGTCCTTGTGTCTTTATTTATTTATTTATTTATTTTGGAAATTCAACTGATTTAATAGATTGTTTGACTTGTGTTTACATTCAGAAAGAGCAAAACGAACCGTTTCGTTGTTGTTGACGTTTAGGCCCGTTTACAATGTGCCTTGTTGTTGGAACGTTTCTCACATCACCGTCAAGTGATCGTTCTATTATCATTGAACATTTTCTATACTGTGGAGAACCTGGTGACACACAGGGGTCAACATTCTCACTTTCTTCCATATAAATCACTACATCTCTCTCAACACGGTTGTGCTCCGGATACTCTGTCGTCTCTGTTACGAGGCCAGAAGGAACACAGTTGACACGGCAACTGTTCTCAATTAGGGTGGTGTCGATTACTCGCTCTCAAAGATGCCGCAATCCGTAGAGCGTCATTTTGGTCCGCGACACTGTAACCGCCACCATTCGCATGTGCTTCCTCTCCCTTTCTCTCTCTCCGCTCTGGTTCCGGTGCTTACCTGTGTGAAGGACTGCGGAGACACGTACGTAATGCACACAATCGGAGCGCTCTGAAGGACAGCGGTACTTACACCTTAAATAGCGTAAATTTTGATTATACTCCTCGGGACAAAATACTCTTAAAAGAGTTTGCACATTTTGTGCCTTATCTTGTCCCGCAACGATAATCGTCATCTATCTCGCCCGCGTTTTTCCTTTCTTCAACGCTGCGAGGCCGGTACTTCCAAGTCACGAACGGCATGCGCGTTATCAGCGTGACACAGCATTCTCGAAAAGACAGTAGCGAGCGCAGAGTTTTCAAGAAAGTAAATGCAAGCAAGGCAGATGACGATTGTCGTTGCGGCACAGGATAAGCCCCAAAGGGTGTAAACCTTTTAGAGTGTATAAGGCATGGAAGGCGTTCAATAATTCTGAATATATAACATCGATGGAACTCTTACCATTAAACACCACGAAACGGGCGTCATATGCATTAAAACGCCCGTCTATATATTTCTATCTCTCATTTTCTCTCTTTCTTTAGGGGAGTTATCTTAAGTCATAGTTATAAAGAAACACTACATAAATGACGCAATGTCCATACGTTGGCGCACTCGCTCACGAATACCCTAATACTCCCTCCACTCTGGTTTCACATGCATGAGAGAAAGTGTTAGTGGGTGACGAAAATTGTGAACAGACGTGGATATGAACAGAAGTCAGTGCCGGTTTATGAGAGTGCGAATTAACGAACGTGTGACGGTAATCTTGAGGTGACGCAAGTTCAAACGTGAATGACTGTCGACGAGTGTGAGTGGGTGAGTGCGAGCGCTCGAGCCCCCTGCTTATTCTGCCGACCTATACGACAGTCTTGAATCGTGCAGACAGTCCAATCCAGTGAGGTTCTGCAATGGGAGTTTAGAACGACAGAAAGCTGAGCTAGTTGGTAAGGATTCATTATGCAAAATAGAAATGAGGCGTGCAGACAGGACACAAGAGTAGAGAAGTGGACAACACGAACGCCGACTATCCTAGTTGGTAAGGATTCATTATGCAAAATAGAAGTGAGGCGTGCAGACAGGATACAAGAGTAGAGAAGTGGCGTTCGTGTTGTCCACTTCTCTACTCTTGTGTCCTGTCTGCACGCCTCACTTCTATTTTGCATAATGCAATTGGAGTGACTTTCAATCCACTTGTTGATACGGACTGCTAATGTACTTTCTTGTTTTACGTATTTCGGTTGTTTCTGTTTTACGTATTATTGCGCTATAGAAATAGCTACCATAAAGGTGTTTTTTTTTCCTTAATAAGAATAGGTAGGTACCCTTTAACAAGTTTGTTGGGTCCCGGAAGTATACATACTTTCTAATTGTACATGCAACTGACTTATGTTAAATAAACTTTCACAACTTCCAAGATCAGCTTGCCGGCAATGGCGGAGGCCAGACAGCCTCAGCAAGCACTCCACCTTATGTCACATGTCTGGGGAAGGTGCCTGAGCATGGTAATACAAATCGGTATCTTATGCCAGAGTCTCACAATTACTACGCCTATACAAGTATATTAATGACAATGTCACATTCTTAATACTTAAATAAAAGGTCATTCAATAAAAGGTCCATTGTAACTTGTACATACTATAGTTGACTGTTTAAAAAGTTACGAGAGAGAATCAGAAAGTCTTTGTCCCTATATTTTTAGTCAAATTAGGGCTGTAAATGTGAAGTCAACATATCCATTCCCAGCGGTGGACCTTTCTTGGACCGGCCCGGCCTAATCAGCCTCTAGCTCCGCGGCACGGCGCTGCTGTCAGTTGTTCAAGATGGCGGTTGTGCTTCCCACGTCCACGGCCATGTCCACGGAATGCGAGCAACGAAGAGTGATTCGTTTTCTATGGAGCAAGGGACAAAAGTCCATCGAAATCCACATGAGAATGCAGTTCACGCATGGAGAAAGTGTGTTTTCGGTCCGCTGAAGAAGTTCCTGGAAGGTCAGCGATTCACATGGAACAATGAAGCCACGTCAGCAGTTCAACGGTGGTTCCACAGTCAGCCCGACAAATTTTACCACAGGAGCATCTCAAATTTAGTGCTGCGATGCGACAAATGTCTGAACCGGTGTGGGCACAATGTGTAAGAATAGTGTAAGGTACGTATAATATTACGTATATTTGTAATTTCCTGTGTGTACCTTATTTTGACTAATGAAAAATAAGGGCAAAGAGTTTCCGATTCGCCCGCGTATCTCTCCTTGAGAGCAATTACTAACACGCGAATGTGAAACACACATTCTGCAAAGGAGTATTCGATCATAAATACGTAACCGTAGAGTCCACATACTACTACTCAAGGTTAACAGGGAAACCTGTTATATGTGATGTTATAAACAATATATTTGTTAAGGAATTTCTTTCAAATTCGTCTATTATGTAAGTCGTTATTTATTGAAGATGAATGCAATATAACGAAGAGTTTCTAGCTCGAAAAGCTGGTATCTATAATCAAAAGAGCTGAAGCTCAATGGTCTGCAAGCGAGCGAGACATACGCCTTGAAAGGGCAAATCGAAGATAAAAAATGTATACAATAAGTATACCAGGTGCTTTTTAAACGTTAAAATTATTTGTTTAGGCGGCTTTGGCATATAGCCAAAATCTACTCATTGAGCTGGATTGCTAAAACAAGCGGACATTTGTTTCACTAAAAATCAAAACACATATTTGAAATTTAACGAAAATTACTGATAATCTTTAACTAATTACTTTAGTGCATATATGTTGCGATATACGAATTTTGAAGCTACCGCCAGTTTCGAGGTAAGCGCCTGTCAAACTTGCGGCTGAACTGCACCGTTCTCTTCGGCTTACTTTTTAAACAAAACGCCTTTTTACGCATGAAGTTCGAAATAACCGGAACACCGATGGCATTTCGTCGCGCGCTTTGGGAACTCGCGTCTCGAAACTCTGGTTTCATCCTAAAATCTACCGGCAACGACGTGATGCCGCTTTGCAGGCACTTGTGCAGCTCACCTCTGCAATGTAACGCTCCTTGACACGACGAACAACTAACTTGCGAGACAACTTTCGAGGTCGGCGCGCGGTTTCGAAAACAAAAGCCTCGATGTGGCCTTCCACAGCAAGTTGCGCATACTCTCTGCCGTGCGCCGTCGAGACCGCAGTTCATGCCGCAGTTGCTCTAGAACCCCTCTGTTCAGGAAAGTAGCGACACTCTGCTCCTAGTGCGCGCTTTCCTCCTCAATCCGCCTCGGATTTCGCTCTTCCAAGGGGACCGGTGCGTTGCGCACGGCCAGCTATTCGGGCCAGCGCCCACCGGGCGCCGTGGAAGAATGAATGCGCGCGCTTGTTTCAGTTGTTTGAAAGGTTATTTTGGAATTCATTGCTCAATGAAATTGATACAACTATGGTGAACTTCCGATAGGTCGTGCTGACGTATATTTTCGAAAATAGACTTCGAGAGAAACTAGCAGAAGCGCTCTAAAAAATGGCTATCGCTCAGCGGCTTGCTCTCCGTGGACGCGCCGCTTTGGCCATCTATTTAATTTAATTTAATTTAATTTATTTTCTGAAGGTGCCCAAGAACAGCATTACGCCTTACTGTTGGTGCACTTGCGTTACGCAAAAACACAAAACCGAAAAACAAAACAGAGTATCTCAAACAACAGTCGTACAAAGTGCAACAAAAATTGAATTAACCAAAGACAGGAGTCAGATAATGAGCAAATAGTAGAACTGAATACACCAAGATCACGACGCAACGCGTTTTGTTGGGTTACAAGACGCGTTGCAGCGTTAGAGGTGCAAGAGGAATTCAGGTAGGAAATGCTAGGACTACGCAAGTTAGGGTGAGGCACGAAGAACGTTACAGATGATAGTAACCGCGGACAGGAGAAGTGGTTGTGAATTTGTTTATATAAGAATAAATAATCAGGGTATTTCCGCCTTATTTCTAGTGGTCTAATATCAAACATGCGCAGTACACGCTCATAAGCATAAAATACACGGCGTCCGAGAAATCGATCGCACAGGATACGAATGAAATGTCGCTGAACACATTCAATTTTTGCAACATTGGTCAAATCAATAGAGTTCCATACAATAGAACTAAACTGCAACTTCGAGTGGACAAACGAAGAATACAAGCGAATAACGCGGTTCAGATTCGTAAACGTTTCCGCATGGCGGAGTATATACGCCATGCGGAATAATAAGAAAAAGAAATAAATTTAGGAAATATAATCAAGAATACGCATGATTGTTTTTTAAGGTAAATCTACTTTTATCGAGGGCAGTGTTGGAATCGCACCGCTGGCACGAGTTGTTGGGAACTCGGCGCTGACGCCCGTTGTTGCACCTGGGTCGCAAGCCCCAAGGGTAGCGTTGGCCTGGCGGCCTGGGGCACAACTGGAAGCATCCGAAGGTCCCGGCAAAGCATGAGTCGATTGGTAACAACAAAACAACTTGTTTATTCTAACATCGCAAAGAGTTGGCGGTCAGGTCGACCGAAGTAGAGAGACGGGAGTGCACGTTACTCAACAGAAGAAATCGGAGCCCCTTCTTGGCGTCCGGGGGCAGCTGCTTTTATACTCTCGCAGTTGAGGGCAAGAAGGAACCCCTCTATAGACGAGCACGTGACTGTGCCGCTCGGACACAATGGGAAGAGAAGGTGGCGCATACGTCGTGCCGGCGCCGCTCGGACACAATGGGAAGAGAAGGTGGCGCATACGTCGTGCCGGCGCCGGTCAGACCCCTCGCTTCACAGTTGGGGGAGCTCCTCTCCCCGGCTGCCGCGCTTCGACAAGCGTGGGCACCAACATGCACATACACACACACACGCACATGAAGACACGTGGCATTAGAACAGGCCTGGACGCGCTTGGAAGGGAGGCGTAGCGGCGGCGCCGAACGGGCCAAAATGTCTGCCGCTTTGAACGAAGCCCCGGCGTCCGTTGCAGCCGCGCCGGCTAAACCGCGCGTCGTAGGCGAAACGTAACAGACCGCCCCGCCGGGGGAAGGAGATCCCGATGGTCAGGGGACTGCATCCGCTGTCCGGAGGGATGTCGCTCGATGATGCTCATAACCGAAGTCGGGCGTCCCTCGACGTTTCTTGAGCGCAGCGCACAGAGAAGGCCTCGTTCTCTCGTTCAGGTTCGCACAGGACACTGCAAAGTGACTTCGGGAGAGCTCACATTTTTGTTCTCGTTCCCGGCAAGCGTTAGAACTACGCTGAAACTCAACCGCTCAGTCAGCAAGCACGGCACAACCCTCACTAAGCCCTGCCAGGCTCTTTCCCCTTCTATACCACTGCCTAGTTCCTTACAGTAGTCTAGCAGCACTCAGAACGCGTCCACAAATTGGAAAATTGCACTAGAAAGAACATCATCACTTTGAAACACTACACAAAAGCAATATGTTAAAAATCCTGCCTCAGGAAGAAAAACATCAGTAACAAACAATTTTGAGGCTGATTCCTACGTTAGGGGCTTCGACTTAAGCCATCGGCGTTACCGTTGAGACTCCCCTTTTTGTAACGCACCTCAAAGGAATATTGTTGCAAAGCGAGGCTCCAGCGCAGGAGGCGGCCATTTTTGGGAGAGATGGTCTGCAGCCATTGGAGAGGGCAGTGATCCGTCTCAATGATAAACCTCGAGCCGGCTAGATAGCATGACAATTTCTGAACGGCCCACACGAGACACGCACACTCTTTCTCGGTGGCGCTGTACGCCTGCTCACGACTGGTCAGCTTACGACTAGCATACAGGACGGGGTGTTCTACTTCTCCATTTTCCCGTTGGCACAGTACAACGCCCATGCCTCGCTCACTAGCATCGCACTGAACAACGAACCCTTTTGTATAGTCTGGCGATCGTAGCACAGGCTGGCTTGTTAGGGCACTCTTTAGGGCGCTAAAAGCTCTTTCCTTTGTCTCGTCCCATACGACTGTTTGGGGCTCTGTTTTTCTTAGAGCATCCGTCAGGGGAGCCGCGATATCAGAGTACCTGGGGATGTACCTCTGATAGTAGCCGGCGACACCTAAGAACGACCGAATATCGGTCTTCGTGCGCGGTTGCGGGAAGTCTCGCACAGCGGCCACCTTTATTTCAGAGGGGCGGCGACGACCCTGACCAATCACGTGACCGAGGTAGACAACCTCGGCCTGTGCTAACTGGCACTTGGGAGCCTTGACTGTCAAGCCCGCTTCGCGCAGGCGGGTTAATACTGCCCGCAAGTGTGCCATATGCTCAGACCAGGATGCGGAGAATATCGCTACGTCGTCTAAATACGGTAAAGCGAATTCTTGCTGTCCCCGCAACACTTTATCCATGAGGCTTGAAAAGCAGTATGGCGCGTTCTTCAAACCAAAACTCAACACTTTAGGACGGAATGTTCCCATTGGTGAAATGAACGCCGCATACCTACTAGCCTCTTCTGTAAGTGGAACCTGCCAATAACCCCTGACAAGATCTAGGGTGGAAATAAACTGAGCGCTACTAACTTTCTCAAGGCGCTCCTCGATGTTAGGGATCGGATAAATTTGATCCTTAGTGATGGAATTAAGCCTGCGGTAGTCGACGCAAGGACGAGGTTCCTTGCCCGGTACCTCAACTAAAATCAAAGGGGAGGTATAATCACTCTCACCTGCCTCAATAACACCGAGCTGTAGCATTTTCTTTACCTCAGCCTCCATAATATCGCTCTGGCGGGGTGACACCCGGTACGCCTTGGATCGTACTGGCTCTGGGGAGGTAAGTTCTATATCATGAGTAAGTACAGAAGTCCTACCAGGCCTCTCAGAGAACAGACCTTAAAACTCTTGTAAGAGCTGGTGTAGTTCGGTTTTCTGCTCAGGCGACAGCGATGCTTTACTGATTAAGTCACTAATGACTTGATCGGTGTCTTCCCTGTTCGTCACTGAGCCTAGTCCCGGAAGCTCGACCGGAAGCTCTTCAGGAACGTTTACCATCATGCACACTACTGCTTCCCTTTGTCTAAAAGGTTTGAGCAGATTACAGTGGTAAACTTGCTGTGCTTTCCGCTTTCCTGGCAGACTCACCACGTAGTTAACGTCAGACAGTTTCTGAACAATTCGTGCTGGGCCCTCCCACTGCACGTCTAGTTTGTTGTTTAGCGATGTGCGCAATATCATGACCTCATCGCCCACCTCAAAACGACGGGCCCTGGCTGTCCGATCATAATAAACCTTGGCCCTCTGCTGGGCCTTTGCCATTGCTTCACCTGACAACTCCTGTGCCCTTCTTAAGCGTTCGAGGAGCTTAAGCACGTACTCCACCACGACTGGGTCGTCGCCCCTGCCTTCCCACGATTCTCGAAGCATGCGAAGCGGAGATCGCAGCGAGCGACCGTACACCAGCTCAGCTGGCGAAAACCCCGTAGCCGCATGCGGCGCGGTCCGTAATGCAAACATCACCCCAGGCAGACACAGCTCCCAGTCAGTTTGATGTTCAAAACACAAGGCTCTCAACACGCGCTTCATGACGGAGTGGAGCTTCTCAACGGAATTCAACTGTGGGTGGTACACTGAGCTGTGTAACAGCTTTACCCCACACCTTTCGAGAAAAGTTGTCGTCAAAGCGCTAGTAAACACTGTGCCCTGATCTGATTGGATTTCCGCAGGAAAACCAACTCGCGCAAATATGGACAGTAGTGCATTGACTATCTCAACTGAGCTGAGTTCTTTAAGCGGCACCGCTTCAGGGAACTTTGTCGCTGGGCAGATCACAGTCAAAATGTGTCTGTACCCCGTGGCTGTTACCGGCAGAGGTCCCACTGTATCAATAACGAGCCGTCTAAAAGGCTCCGTAATGATAGGTACCAATCTCAACGGCGCCCTCGATTTGTCCCCTGGTTTGCCCACCCGCTGACAGGTGTCACATGACCTCACGAAGTGGTCTGCGTCCCGAAAACACCCTGGCCAATAGTACTCTTGCAAGAGACGGTCCTTAGTTTTCTTAACTCCTAGGTGTCCGGACCACGAACCCCCGTGCGACAAGCGCAACAGATCCTGACGATAGCATTGAGGCACGATCAGCTGATCGAACTCCACTCCTCTGCGGTCTAGATACTTCCGGTACAGGACTCCACCTCTTTCCACAAAACGCGCATTTTTCCTGGCGATACCTTCCTTGACAATGCAGCGTATGTTTTCTAGGCTGCCATCCTTCTTTTGCTCGGCTATCAAAGCCGACCGGCTGACTTTTAGCAACCTATCAAGTCCGTCTGACGTAGGCGCGATGAGCAAATCTGCAGATAGCTCTTCTAACTTTCCCTTATCGGGCATTTCCTCTCCAGTATCTGGCGCCTTCAACGCTACAGGCTCAATTTTATTCAGTTCGGGCGTGCTCTGAATATCGGCTTGCTGCGCCTCTGACCCTTTTTCATTGTTTGATAACGTCGGCCCCGCAACTACCGCCTTTGCAGCGAGCTCCCGAACCTTCGATCTGGTTAAGGCCTGAACGCTAGCCTCACCAAACAAAAGCCCCTTCTCGCGCAGGAGGTGATCGGACCTGTTCGAAAATAGGTACGGGTACTGGGGGGCAGCATAGATGACACTGCGGCCTCCGTCTCAAGCGCTCCGAATGGTCCTTCAATAAGCACTTTTGCTACGGGCAGACACACGCTATGAGCTTCCACGGCTTGCTTGATCCATGCGCACTCGCCTGTGAACATATCGGGTTCTACGTAGGACGGGTGAACTACATCCATCGTAGCTGCGGAATCGCGAAGCACTCGGCACTCTTTCCCGTTCACGAGGAGGTCTCGCATGTAAGGCTCGAGAAGCTTCATGTTCTCGTCAGTGCTGCATAATGACAAAAACACAACTTTTGGTTTTGTTTCCGGACACTGCGCCGAAAAGTGACCCGGCTTCTGGCACGTATAACAAACGCGCGCTTGCCTCATCTCGAACCGCTTTCTGTCCGGACACTGCGCCGAAAAGTGACCCGGCTTCTGGCACGTATAACACACGCGCGCTTGCCTCATCTCGAACCGCTTTCTGCGTTCGGCTTCGGCTGCCGCCGTCTCCTTACGTTCTGTCGGACTGCTTTCACTCGCATCCGCACCGTGTGTTCCCCTTTGCTCTCATGGGTGTGAACTTTGGCCTCTCAAACTTCGAGCCAAATTCACCCTTTTGACCGTCCTTAGCTCCGCGAGCCCGACGCGTCACAAACTCCTCGGCTAGCTCGGCGGCTTTAGCCACTGTACTAACGTCTGGCCTATCCAAGACCCAGTACCGCACGTTCTCCGGTAACCGACTATAAAACTGTTCTAGCCCGAAACACTGCAGAACTTTCTCGTGGTCACCAAACGCTTTCTCTTCTTTGAGCCACTCCTGCATGTTTGACATAAGCCTGTAGGCAAACTCTGTATATGACTCACTTTTGCCTTTCTCATTTTCCCGAAACTTCCGACGGAACGCCTCCGCTGACAGCCTGTACTTTTTTAGCAGACTCGATTTCACTTTGTCGAAATCCTCTGCCTCCTCTCTATCCAAGCGAGCGACTACGTCGGCCGCCTCGCCGGGTAACAAAGTGAGCAAGCGCTGTGGCCACGTTTCCCGAGAGAACCCCTGCTTCTCGCACGTTCGCTCAAAGTTAACCAGGAACAAACCAATGTCCTCTCCAAGCTTAAACGGCCGCATCAGGTCAGTCATTTTGAACAATACGCGTTCTCCTGCACCGTGTGCCTGACTTCCATTACGAGCGCGTTCTATCTCTATCTCGAGACGCTTCATTTCCAAAGCGTGTTGACGGTCGCGCTCTTCTTTTTCTTTCTCTTTTTGTTCTTTAAGTTCGCGCTCCTGTCTTTTTGCAGTCTCCCTTTCCTCAATGGTCTCAAGGCATTCCGACAGCTCGTCATCCTCAGCTTCTAACTCAAGAATAGCCCTTAGCAGTTCTGGTTTTCTGAGTTTGTCCGAGACATCCAGACCCAACTCTCTTGCAAGCTCCAACAATTTCGGTTTGCGCAACGACTTCAAATCCATGGCTGCTCTGACTGCTGCTTTCTCTACTGCCTATTATTGTCTTGCCGCAAACTAACCCGGCAGCAACGACAACCACAATTACCAGCTCTGTTTCTGACACTAACAAAAGCCTGGCAAAGCTCAGAAGAAGAAAGTCCCGCACTCACCAAACCTCGCAGCCAAGAATTCAGCGCAGTCGTTCCGCTGCAGGCAACCAGTCATCACACAGGGCTCGTTGCACTGCTCCCGGATGGTCGTTGAGCTGCTCAGCATACAGTCAACTGCATATCTTCGCTGCTGGCCTCCGTTGTCGCGATCTCACCGCTGGCAGACAGTTGTTGGAATCGCACCGCGGGCACGAGTTGTTGGGAACTCGGCGCTGACGCCCGTTGTTGCACCTGGGTCGCAAGCCCCAAGGGTAGGGTTGGCCTGGCGGCCTGGGGCACAACTGGAAGCATCCGAAGGTCCCGGCAAAGCATGAGTCGACTGGTAACAACAAAACAACTTGTTTATTCTAACATCGCAAAGAGTTGGCGGTCAGGTCGACCGAAGTAGAGAGACGGGAGTGCACGTTACTCAACAGAAGAAATCGGAGCCCCTTCTTGGCGTCCGGGGGCAGCTGCTTTTATACTCTCGCAGTTGAGGGCAAGAAGGAACCCCTCTATAGACGAGCACGTGACTGTGCCGCTCGGACACAATGGGAAGAGAAGGTGGCGCATACGTCGTGCCGGCGCCGGTCAGACCCCTCGCTTCACAGTTGGGGGAGCTCCTCTCCCCGGCTGCCGCGCTTCGACAAGCGTGGGCACCAACATGCACATACACACACACACGCACATGAAGACACGTGGCATTAGAACAGGCCTGGACGCGCTTGGAAGGGAGGCGTAGCGGCGGCGCCGAACGGGCCAAAATGTCTGCCGCTTTGAACGAAGCCCCGGCGTCCGTTGCAGCCGCGCCGGCTAAACCGCGCGTCGTAGGCGAAACGTAACAGCAGCGAAAGCACTTGAGCCAATCATTCTATATGGGTTCTATGGGAGTGAATTCTCCTCAGTAAATTAAACTCATTCTACTTTGTCGCTAACTGTCTGGTATTGGTCTATCTTTTAAAGTTTTTTCTACTGCTTTCAACAGAGCTTCCTTACTTCTTGATCCCAGTTCATTAATCAACATAACGGGAACATCGTCTAGTCTCGTCGGCTGTGCACTTAGCAATTTTCCCTTCGGCTTTCTTCCAGTTGAAATTTGTCAGCAGTAGCTCCTTTTCCACCTGGTTCTCTTTCACGCTCTTTTTTTCCGCAAATACAACCTGGCCAATGCCTTAGAAAGATACGGCTGATATTTTTCGGATGTATATTATAATTTAATGCCGCGTCCCCTTCCAATTTGTTTCCATCTTCGTCTGGGATATGTTATTATATTGTTCCAGACTTCCTGCCTAATAAGTTTCCGTGGTTCCAAAATGTTCTAGGCGTGGCTTTTTTTTTTCACGTATTTCTGACAATTTCTGACAACCAACGTATTTGTGCCATTACCGTTCCAACGCCCTTTGTCGGGAAGGTGCAAAACGATTTGCTCCAGTCGTGTGACTTTACCACCCATCCTTGACCAAAACACTGCTTTAACGCAGCACAAACGTTCCGACTAAGTGCCACAAATGCACATGTTGTTAGAAGGGACTACCTTCTCGGTGTATTCGGTTGAAACATTTAGATACTCGGCCGATATTTTGAAATATAACTTTTAAGGGGTGCGAATAGTGATTCTCGAAACCGAATCGCATACGAATCGAATAATGCCACAAGCGAATCGAACATCTACTACTTTTCGAATAGTGTTCGAATAATGAACAGCAGTTATCACAACTAATATGAAACGATGTTCACATCCAAGTAGTCCTAAAGTTAGCAAGTTTCTGTCATTACAAAGTACGCCACGAAACGCTGTTTATTAAAAGTACAAATGGAACATTATAGAGCAAACAAGTAGTTTCTTCGACTGCAGAGGGCTTTTCAGAGTGGGAATGAACGCTGTACAGCATGCGAAATATATGGCTGCCCAAGTGACGTGTATACCCTGCTCTACTGCGCAGGTTCTCAAGTTTTATGTCGACACTATGCCCGAGGGAGTGAAAATTTGCCGTACTGTTGCTCCAATCTTATGCTTATTTAGGCGCAGTTGACATTTCGAAATATTCGAAAAGTATCCGAAAAATATTCGCATTTACGAATAGCGACTACTCGATTCGAAGGCCGAATCGAATAGGACACCATTCGATTCGTTATTCGGAAGTTTCGAATAGTCACACACCCCTAATAATTTTCTAAAATAACTTCGACCATCCAATTGCGCTTGCGCATTGCCATGAAGTTCAATTCCTGGACATGAAGACAGCCCAGCCGAACCCAGCCCAGCCCAGCCCCAGACCCAGTCCCAGCCGGTCCCGTCCGGTTCGGCCTGATCGGTCGGGTCCGGTCGGGTCGGTTCGGGTCGGGTCATTGTTGTGGGACAGGCCCCAAAGGGTGCACAGTTTTTTTAAGAGTGTAGCGGCCCTTATGGATGTATAAGGGGTGTATGTTAGTCCGATGGGCTAGCACGCCCACCCTGAAACCCTGAAAGGCTAAGACCGAATCCCTGATGGTGTCAAACGAAGTTTTCTTTTTCGTTATGATGACAGCTGCGACTGACGAGACAAAAAGTGTATAAAATAAACATTACTAGCTACCACTGTCAAACTCGCGTGTGAAATAATTCGGCGTGCACTAGCCAGTCAGAATGATTACACCGTTTTCAACTACGGAGTCCCTCCCTTCAGGTATAGATTTAGCTTGCTGTCGTTATAATACGCTTTTTTTGTAGTCTTAAGGGTAACGGTGTTTGCCATAGCATAAACCATAGAGTTTCTAAATAAGTACCCTAAAGGGAAATGTGGCGCTAGTGTCTACGTGGCTCTCTTTAGCGTTGCCTCAGCCTACATGGGAACGATGGGAAGTACAGGCTTCGGATTGACTCGATCTTTAAACTATGGTGCTTGCTTGCTGCGCAATACAAAAATATTTTCGCTCAAAATCTAATTTTATTTCTGCAGCATCTTATATAATGCACAACACATTACATAATCTTTGTATGACTTTGAGGTCGAAGCACTTCCTCCATGCGGTTATAGTGCCTAGAATATATTCTAGGCAGTATAATGCGGTTCACCACCAGGGAACATCAGTGTACGCATTGTTCTGCGACTCTGTTCCGGATTTAGCGCCAGTGAATAATGATTTATTCATTTTTACAACAGCAAAAACAACCGTGCGTGTACTTATATAAAAATAGTCAAGTATTTATGGAAATAAAAATTTTGTATTGTTAGAAAGTGTTACGCGTTTGAGAGGAATGCTACAACTGTCGTCTGCTACGACGCCTGCTCACTGTGAACGCGAGACTTTTCTCGCAGACGATAGGCACTTGCAAACTTTCTCGCTCTTTTGAAAGACTGCGTCGGCTGTCACGATTGCTAAACGTCTTCAAGTACTTTTAAGCACATCTGCTGCAGTGCTAGCTGGTAGGCTTGTGGCCTCCTACAAGTATGCTTCATTATATTTTATGTTGACGTACCTCTTCTTCTTAAGCTCGCACCAGCGGCTGCTATGGCGTGGCTTTTCGCTTACCCATTTTGCAACAGCCGACTACAGCCAGGAGGCAGCAACCTTTCCTACTACAAGTAAGTTTGTGTACTAAAATGTCCTGAAACACACATTTCCATGAGCACATGTATAAACGAGCAATGCGTAATGAAGCCGTTAATCAAATTTGATCATCAAGCCACTAGAGGTACAACTGTCTATGTAGTAAACAAAATGCGTAATGCAAGCAGTCAGCCGTATTTCTATTGCACTCTGCGTCACTAGTAAAAAAAATGTTACTGGCAGGTTATTAAAACCACAGCACATGTGTGCAGCTAAACTTTACAGCTTTAAGGCTCGCACTGCAAATATAAGTATGTACAAGAAGCCAAACAGCTGTAGCAAAGCAGTAAATTGCATCTGCACACTGACCACGCAAAGAGCGACTGAACGAAAGATGTTAGCTGCAACGGCAAGAGACAGCAAGAGAGCAGTGTGGATCAGAGAGCAAACGGGGAAAGCCGATATTCTATTTGACATTAAGAGAAAATAATCGAGCCTGGCAGGCCATGCAATGCGTAGGGCGTATAACCGGTGGACCGGTAAACGCCGGCTCGATCGGATATCCCACAAGAAAGCATCTGTAGATGCAGAATCGCGACGCATTTTAATGAACGCCCCACCTAATCTTATTAGTAGGCACGCCGCGTTTTCTACGGGCTTTAAAGGTTCTAAGCAGAGAACATGTTCGTAATATCGTGCTTGTATCAGTAGTATCGTCTTTCGCTGTTCTGAAGTTTGATAAAGCACGTAATGCTATACGGCGCTAACAAACCAAAGTCAAAAAGGTCAGAACAGGTTCTTTCAAAGTTTACGATGCCGTCGCTTTCTTGTCAGGGTATTGTCACCACGCGGCGACACAAACATCGGCACAGCGCGCTGTCGGAACTTCGAGCAATAGAATCATCAGTGCCATCAGTGAGCAATATATCATCCGCAGTGCCCCACTACGGATTATATATATATATATATATATATATATAGCAATTGCGCTTTGAGCGAAACTAAAACTGCCAAAAAAAAACCTGTAGACTATAGTTGGCCAATCAAGAGAATACCAATCCGTCCCCTGTGCTTCCCATCATTCCCATGATAGGTGAACGATCGCAGCGCCAGATTTCCCTCTATAGTGATAGTCATATGAAACTCTATGGGGCGAACCATTCTTACCGTGTATACTCTGAGAGTGCCGGCGGCTGTACGTGTAATCAATGCGCTCCCGTTTTTACCGCTATTCGTGACTGTCTTAACCCACTAGAAGTGACCTTTGAAATGCCATGTGACGAGACGATTAGATTCCTTGACATCATGTTTGTGCAGGCCGATAACAAAACCTGCTGTTGTTATGCACCTATGGCTAGTAAGCCACTTTTACCATTTCATACCGCGCATACGAAGCTTGTGAAGAGGGGAATCGCGAAGGTGTGTTTCAGCGAAGCACTGAAGACATCATGCCAGCACCTAACGCACGATAACTTCGGACGACAAGCCTCGCGTTTAAGCGGCGCTGGTTACAGGAGCCACGTGCTTATGTCAGTCGCAGAAGGACTGCTTAAGAAGGCACAGGAAAGCAGTTCGGAGCAGGTGCTTGGTACAAGCACTGACATAAACAAAAGAAAGGTTGCAGTCATCCCCTACATACACGGGTTCTCCCATCGATTAAAGAAGAGTTGCTGGAAGAAGCGGCATCAGCGTTGTATTTTTGGCGCCTAATGAATTGGTGAGCCTGTTTAGAAGCACAAGACCAGAAAGAATCGCACGCACCGCGTGCGAAAAGAAACATAAAAACAAATTCGTTGAACGCATCGCGGGTGTGGTATACCACGTTCCTCTCGGGTCTGGACGACCCTACATTGGTCAAAAAGGTAGATGCATAAATGACCGGCTACGAGAACACAATAACAAACTAAATAACGTGGCCGCCGACGGCTTTCTTGCCATCCATTGCCAGAGATGCAAATCTAAACGCAGATTTAAAGAAATTATCATCATGAGTAGAAGCAGGTGTGAGATGACGCGCTTGACTATAGAAGCTATAGACACATATCAACATTTGGGGACGCATGCGTCAGTAAACCTTCCATTTCATTATCCTCAAAACAGCTCAATTATATTTGTTCGCGTTGAACGTGAACATGTCTGTGAATATGTGAGGCAAAAAAGTACTCGCGTGTCGTGACACAACGGACACCTCACGTGTCCGTTGTGTCGGTGCTTGCTGCTGCCTAACGAAATGTGCTCAGAGATTCAAATATATCGCTGAAGTCTGATCATGTTGAATGAGAATAGGAATCTTGGCATGGCCAGGTTTCTTTCCTTGTGTCTAACCGCTTTTGCCAAGCACCCATAACTGATGGCAGCACAGGCGTTCTGCAGAACCACGTGCTGTGGTATCTAAGTTCTCATGAATCTTGAATAAAGAACCCGTACACATGAATCTATTATGTCGGTCGGCTGAAATAAGCGTCTTCATTTTAGCATACATAATGACTGATTCACGTCGAAGAAAACAGCTAAACTTGTGATAGTGCGAGGGTCCGCTCCAATACAGTCCTATTCTGTATATGCTCGGGTAGCCGCCAGAACGTTGCTGTCAACAGAGCGCGGTGGAAGAGACTCATATTGTGCTTGTGTCGCGTGTATGTTTCTGTACTCCGTTAACGCTGTGGAAGCTACGCATGAAGTTCGACGCCGAAAACGTATCCCTCCGCGCGTTCCCTCCATATGTACCGCTACGCGCCAAGGGCGTTTGCTCGCGCAAACTTGCACGTGAGGCTACCGCGACGGTCCGCCAAAAAGAAAAAAAAAAAAGCCCGGAAAGAAACGCAACGAAAAATGAATTGATCTAAATCATTGCATTAGGCGTCGCATACCACAATACATTTGTTTCTAAGGATTACAACTTCTTTCATTCAATACTGAGCCCACATAAAGAAGATTTTCGCACAATTGTGATCAAGAACATCGAACTATCTCTAAGTGCGGACGCAACCGCTGTAATAAAACTGGCTCTCCCGTAATCGAGATTAGACGTGTAAGCACGAAATGGCAACGGGCAAAGCAGATTGGTTGGAGATGACACTAGCCACAATATTAAAGTAGGTGTAGTGCATGTTCGCAACGGCACACCCCACCACACCGCACCGCACCACGCCGCATACTCTCCATATGGACGCTGCCCAGCTAGAAGAAGAAAACCGGCCGAAGGCTGCACGACCGAACGCCTCAGCAAATCCCGACGCTTGCTCTGCGATCTCGACGCAACAAGTCACGTGTTGTGCCGCCACTGAGCAAAGGACTGGCTTCACGGAGCGCTCGCTCGTCAAGGCTGGCTGCGTGACGCAGTGCTCTCTCCTAACTTTTTTTCCTTCCTCCACGAAGGCAAAGGAGCGCATCAGGCACGTCCGGCGCGGCACCACACAGCAACTGGGCGAGCGCAGTAGATCCACAGCAAAATCCATTTCCCAGAATTGAAGTGCATGGTGCCCTGTAACTGCCTTTGGAACGACGCTACCGGAAATTACAAATAAAAGTTCAGCGTACTAAGCTCGAGTTATATCGTGAACGAACTCGTAGGCAATATATTTTTTTAACTTGTTTGGGAACAACTAGCCTATGTAATGTGGTCCTGTACAAAGGATGGAGGGGGGGATTTCGTTTCGTTCGCGCAACTTGCCCGGTTGTTCCGCGTTTGAGTGCCCGGATAACGGCTCTGGCTCAAGGTCGCTTGAAGGCCTCCGACAACGGGAGCTAAATGCATTTCATGACGGCGTTGCACCTGATGTGTGGGACGGAGAATAGAGATAATAGAGATAGAGAATAGAGAATCGAGGTGCGTGCGGCGTCGAGTCCACGTCACGCTACGGCGGACTGTGCAGTGCTGGGCTGACTGGCTACCTGGGGTTCTTTAACCGGCACCAAACTCTAAAGCACAAGAGCGTTGTCGCATTTCGCGCCCATCGAAATGCGGTCGCCGCGGTTGGGAATCGCACCCGCGACTTCGTGCTCAGCCGCAGAACTCCGCAGTCACTGCGCCACCGTAGGGGTTGCCGGTGTTTGTTACTGGTCTTGTGGAAATAAAACCGAACCAACTCGCACTGAAGTGCAAGAAGGTGCAGGCTGCCAGGAAAAACACGACGACGTCCGATCTTGATACTGGCTCAACATGGCTCCTTCTCCAGGAAAACTGGTCGTCATTCTCCGGATATCACACTCACCGTTCCCATGCAATCAGATTTTTTTTTTACTTTTGTGAGCCCTACTCACTGCGAATTAACATGCGAGCAGCGTGGCCTACTACAGCTTTGATAACGGAACTGCAAAATCCCCCTTATAACCTCAGCTGTAACACTCTGAACTACATATTTATTGCGATAAGCGTTCAAGAAGCAAGAGGAAAAAATGCTTTCGATTTTGTTTATAGGGCTCGAATTGAACTATTGTAGGACGTGGTGTCCCTAAATTGCATTCACGTAGTTATCCCTGGGACTTGCCTCGTTCTTCCGTCGGTCTTCAGAAACAGCTGTCCTCTGGTGATCTGACTTTAAGAAAAGTGCATTCAAACTTTAAGTATACTCGCGTCATAATGCGTATGTGGAGGTTTCCTTAAGTACGATGTTAATGTATCGACCTCGAGACGAAACATGTCGGCACGTGCATTTGAAAATGCTTCGTTAGGTCTGGCTTTCCCACAATAAGATCGCTCGCGCGGAGAAGCTCGCTTCTCGGACACGAACACTTCAGGTAACGAAAATTTCCCGTACGTGCAGATTCTGCCGAATCATCAAAAACTTCCATGAAAGAATTACGACATCTTAAGTTACAATGGAAGTATTATTGGTGCCCATCTAGAAAAATAGAGATCATGATTACTAAGTTACAATACCGTATTCCCCCACTAAACCTATATTTGTCTGGCCCGGTGATATCGGCCCTATGGAAATTATGCCAGGATATTGAATCTATTGATTATTATTTTTTAACATGTCACCAGTGTGTAATAAAAAAAAGACTTCTTGAAGCGCCGCTTAGTAAACTAGGCTTGAATTTAGGTGTTAGAGCATAAGTCTTCCTTGGGGCCTCAACACTGGGTTTTAGCCACATGGACGTTTTTGACGCTGTGCGTGATTTGTGTGCACGCAACAAAACTTATAACACACTGATTCTTACTTTCCTAGCTATTCCTATTGTAAGTGTTCTAAATTCCTTTCATTCTAAAACGTTCAATGAATGTTCTTTTTATTTGTTTTAAAATACGCTGTAATAGCCCGATCATCCTGTCTCACTTTTCAATTACAGCCGACTCATTCGCAGTTTGACATTATGAAGCTCGATTTTCTTAACCCTACCAACTGTGCGCACAACCACCGGATTCTTGGCCTCATCCCCCATAGTGGGTACGAGCACTGTTCTGGACTCATCATCATCATCATCATCATCATCATCATCATCATCGTCGTCGTCGTCGTCGTCGTCGTCGTCGTCGTCGTCGTCGTCGTCGTCGTCGTCGTCATCGTAGTCGTCGTCGTCGTACCACCACCACCAAATATTCGGATGGACGACCTCCTCATTACAATGGCGCAGTCTCCTTCGCACCATAGCAAACCAGCTCCGCAAACGCAGCGACAACACGGTCTTAACAGGAGCTCGGAGGCTCCTATCTAAATACATGGGAAAGGAGAAACTATTTTTCCCGGCAACCGCTCCACCGAATTTGACGATATTAGTTACATTTAAGAGAAAATGTTAAATGTGGTCACTTTAAGAAGTTGATTTTTTTATTTAGGCTGTCGACGTTTTTATAACAAAATCTCGAAAATTGCAATATTTAGAAAAACGAAACGATCAAGTTGAAAGCCCTGTCTCTCAGCAGAGTAAAATGATATCACCGTTTTGTGAACAGCCACCTAGTACTACACCCCTAAAACGGGCAAAATAGACGCACTGTGCACCGCTGTAAAATATACCGTTAATAGGTGAGCAGGACTTCCGCAGAACTTTCGTAAGCATGGTCACAAATTCACTTATTCTGGAGATTCTTATAGTATTAAATTCGCCCATTTTAGATACCCCAACGAATGCAGTTTACAGAAGTGTTATATCTACTCTGGCACAGAGTTACAGCTTTGTGAAGTTCACGCTGCTATCTTTTTTTAATTTCAGAATTTTTTGAAATTTTTGTAAAATATTTTACCTCCTGAATCAAATTCCGCTTCTTACGGGCACTGGAATTTATTTCTCTCTCAAATACAACAAATTACAATTACAATCTAAGGACATATGGGAACGTAGAAATCGTTTTTCTCGGCAACATTTGCACCGACTTTTATGAGGCTTTGTGCACTTAAAAGTTAAAAGTAATTAGTGACTACAGCAAGTGATATTTTTAATAAGGCCCTGAATTTTTCTACAAATATTGTTGAAAATTGCAAAATTGAAAAATGAAATGCTCACGTATGTAGAGTTTAAAATTATTTAACTTCAGGAAAAAAAAGCGATGTCAAAATTCTGCAAACCACGCCTAATAATACATATGACGCAAACAAAATTGATGTATGACACACAGCTCTCAAATATACCCCTAATTTGTGAGTAGGACTTTGCAAATCTTTCATAGACGTTGTATCGAATTCGCGTAAACCATAAGTACATATATCTAATTTCTCTATTTTTACGGAACTGCGATAACTGCTTTGTTGCTGAATTATATATTTCTAAACTTCAGGCTTGATTCCTTTTTTACGGTAGCCAGTTTTGTAGAATTTTCGTAAATATAATATAGGCACTAAATCATAATTAACCTTCTATAGAGCCACTATAATGTAATTTGCTCTCTGAACTGCAACAAACTTTATTCAAATCAGTCAAGCGGTTGTCTCACTCAAGCATTTATTCATTTCGCATGTATTTGGTAAATAAATTGGAGTTGGCACCGAACTCATGATGATGATGATGATGATGATGATGATGATGATGATGGCCTTAAAATTATTGGAACCTATACACCCAAGGAGATTGGCCAAGAAACGGCCAAACTTAAGGTATATGTTAAGGGAATAAATTTAAAAATCTTTAATCTTGATAAATAAAGTAAACCACGTAAAATACAAAGTGACTAAATTCTTTTCTCGAACTTTTTCCTCTACGTTCTTCCTTGCTCATTCCGCGCACTGTGCCGTGCATTTAGATGTATGTATGTATGTATGTATGTATGTATGTATGTATGTATGTATGTATGTATGTATGTATGTATGTATGTATGTATGTATGTATGTATGTATGTATGTATGTATGTATGTATGTATGTATGTATGTATGTATGTATTCAGATGCGCGTGTGACATTGCCGGTACCTTCATCTTAAAATAGCGCTGTATGTCAGTTTTTCGCTGCTGCGATAGTCTATGCATTCGAATTGTATTTTTGGGTTGCGACGTTTTATGCTTCGAGGATTTATCGTGTAATTTTAAGTATTTCTTTTAGCGATGCGATGTTGTGGAATTTGCGATTACATTTCCATATTCCTCATGTGAAAAGGAGCGGCTGGCAACGTCTGTTGGTGCCAGCATCTCCTTCTCTGTTCACGTGCGTAAAGAAAGAATATCACGAGGAATTAATGAGGGAAAGGAGGTACGACGATGACAACTTGAAGCACGGAGCTGCATTTGCTTCGCATCGATGAATGGATGGATGAACGTTGTGAGCGTCCTCTTTGGAACGGGGCAGTGGGTTGCGCCACGAAACACTTGCTGTTATACTGCCTAATGTCCTACCTAGGTTAAAAAAGAAAAAAAGAAGGAAAAGGAGAAAAAAAACACGATGAATTCCCATAACCACATTTTCTGATCCCCTATTGCGAACTTTGTTTTTATACGTCTCCGTTAGTAGTGCTCACGTGATCCAGATGTGCGCGATAATGTCTCATTGTTACACGAGCGGCAGCAATAACCATGCTGCGGTGGACGCCTTAAGCACGACTCCCGTGACCGCCGCCAACCGAAGATCTTGGAAGCCCCGCGCGCGGCATCCGAGATCTGTGCGCGCTGGCAGATTGAGCTACAAGCGCGGCAATCTCGAAGGTAATGCCCCGCGTCATCAACTTCAGCTCGCACCGTCAGATGGAGCTCCCGGTAACAGGTGCGAAGCAAATGCAGTTCGGTGCTTCAAGTTGTCATCGTCGTACACGTATTTAGTGGTTGCGCACCGAACGACCACATTGTGACACACTACGGTGATACCTGCTGACATCCTGGATGTACTAGACGATGAATGCTCTAAAGTGGTATAGTTTAAACTTTGAAAGAAAACGAAGCGAATTGTAACTGGTGAAATGGGAGCACGTGACGCGTCGCAGTACTGCATCCGTTGATTGATAATTGCTAGAGAGAACGTCATTGTTGAACAGCGTTTGCGCATGCGCGCTCGCCATACATCATCAGGTGCACTAATCTAGATAATGTTGTTGCCCTTATGAGTGCTTTTCTTTATATTTGTGCTGTTAATGCATGTGTATTGAGCATTCTGTCAAGGTTCTTTCTTTTTTTTTTCCTGCATGTTTCTCTGAGCGTTTGTTTCTTTGATGAGGAAGTTCTTTACTGAAAGGGAGATATTTTTTTTGGCGGGCGTGCGCATTAGCATTGACATAAAGGAGCAAAATTTAAGAAAAAAGAGAGCAAGAAAAAGATAAACACCTTTTTTTACCTGTTTATGCAGATCTTCAGTAACACGTATTACAGCACAGCGATCACGTTGCCTGCCTGGAAAATCAGCAAGGCGCAGGAAGCGCCCTACCACGCCAGCCACACAATTAACGCGATCGCGGATCGGCCAAGTTTACTACAGACGACTCTCGCTAATTCAATCTCGGTTAATTCGACCTTTCGCTTAATTCGAACAGGTTGGCGAGAGATTCATTGAAAAGCGGCACTTATCCAGGGTATTCACGGCGCAGCTTCCTAAATCGTCGGCGTGAAAGGCGTTAATTGAAGAACGACACATACCCAGTGCATTTGTGGCTCAGCCTGCTAATGTGTCGGGTTGCTGTGCTCGAGGAACTCTTGTGACGTGAGCTCGATTCCGCTCAGCATTGGAGAAATTTAATGGATACTTTTTCGTCATAGTAGAGCGGCACATTCCCAGTGGTACATGCCCGGTTACCCAGGCAACAAGGTATGTTTGCGCCAAACGCGTTCATTAAAAGGCCGCACACACCTACTGGCCTACTGGTGTTCCCTCGAAACACCAGCCCGATGCGCTAGCCATTCGACATCGGACTACCAAGTGACCCAGGTAGGTGGGAAGATAGATAGATAGATAGATAGATAGATAGATAGATAGATAGATAGATAGATAGATAGATAGATAGATAGATAGATAGATAGATAGATAGATAGATAGCCCCCGGAAAATTCGTGAAACACCCTAATAATGCTAACCCATCAATTCATATCCACCCGGTTGTCGGTACAGGCTCCACTGGCCTCGTTGTAGCACTGGGGTTCAGGCATCAGGAGAAAAGTAAACATGTCCACAATAGAGATCAGTAAAAGGCGGTTGGAATTTTGACGGCAGCACAGTACGAATACCAAAAACAACGGAGGAGTGCAGAAACGAAGTTCCCAATAATTTCTCAGAAAGTTTGACGCTGTACATTTATTGTCGGTTTAAAAAAAAAAAAAGGGCATTCGGCAGAAAAAAAAAAAAAATAGAGCTTCGTGGCGCAAGCCACCATCCCGTTTCAAAAGAGATGTTCATGGCATCCAGCCATCTATTCAGGTGACGTCAGCTGGGAGACATCTCATTTTTCGTCTGCTAAGCTCCAGCTGGGGTCGCTGCATTTTCCTTTGTTTACTCCCGCTTTTATATCGTGCTCGAGAAGCATAACTGTCCATTCTTTTTTGCGTTAATTTTATAAGTGTCAGTATTATATGGGCAAAAAAAAAAAGCTGAATGCTTTGCCTGCCTCACGTAAGGCCACCGCCGTTCCTGTCAACTAGGGACACAATCTCGTGACTCAACCGCAAGACATCGCGCCGAGCAAATAACCTACAGAGTCTACCTACGAACATTTGTAGCCATCTTACCGTTAAAGTGCGAAATCACGCCTCGTCTAAGCCGCTCTGTAGCCCGCAAATTTTATATTTAAACTCCTAATACTTCACTAATTTGGTGCTACATAGTTTAAGCGTAGTGTCGGCGAGAATAATCTCGTATGTTTACTGAGAAGCGGCTACTCTCGTATGCGTATGCGGTAATGCGTATGCGCGGTAGCACCGCGCATACGCATTATCGCCAAGCACGCCGCATCACCACACACACACACACACACACACACACACACACACACACACACACACACACACACACACACACACACACACACATTATATATATATATATATATATATATATATATATATATATATATATATATATATATATATATATATATATATATATATATATATATATATATATATATATATATAGTCTTACGGTCGCCTTTCAACGTGAAAGTTCACTAATACTGGGTTATCATGGTGCAACTGCATCTGTGCGCACTTTTGGAAAACAATTATTTATTTCAGTGTTCACGGCAGACAGAATGTAGAGTCTGATGAAGGGACAGAAGATAAAGGCAGTTGGTGCCTGTCGAGGCCTCTGACCCAACGCAGTTCGGAGCGATGCAGTTACAAAACATTGAAACGAAAATTGGGCTGAACAAGAGAAGCCATATGCAACGCGACATTTTGCACACTGTCCTAGAGTTACACGAGAAGGTGCCATTGGCACGGTAGCACACGCAGCAGATCACACATTGCATGACACTATCTAAATTTACGCAAAATGTAATAGATGCATTGCACTTGCAGATTCTGAAAGCCTCTCACGTAATTTATAAAATTGATTCAATATGCAAAACAACAGGGACACAAGACAAAATTCACAGAGCATTTTCTATGCCACATACATTTTGTATTACTGCAAAAATTTGTTTAAAAATGTTTAGTTACGATTTTACTTTATACCAGAGGGTAACAATGTCTCCATAACATAGCGTTTAAATACACGTGATGCACATTCAAGGTTTTGTATTCCTTCAAATTTGTTTAGAATGGCAGGTATTTGATAGGGCATTCTTTGCTTTCTGTAGTTTGTTCTTATTTTTTGGTGTTCGATGCTTTTGGTGCCTTAAAAGATATTGAGCGTTTTCAGAGCTATTACTTTCGTAAAGTTTTTTCTGTTGTATTTCTTGCAAAACGTTTAAATAATATAACTGGTCCACCCTTAGGATACTATGTTTCTTGAACAGAGGAGCTGTTCTTAAATCCTGTGCGTTTCCATAAAAATATTCAAAACAACACAAAACGTTTTTTAGAGTAACGAGTTAAGTGTAATTGTATTGCGTAATGGTCCCCCACATCAATAAACCGTTTGTTGACTTGGAGAAAAAGAGGGAAAATATATAAATATTCTTTTTTAGCCCGAAAGGTATGAGCTCAGATGTCTTGTACAGACATCCAACTGTACGGGCTATAATTCCATACTTAAGTTCTTTATGTGCACAGACCAGCTCAGGTCTCCGTTAAACTGAACCCCGAGAAACTCTTGCGCTTGAACTTGATTTATTCAAATGTCCTCAAATTTTACATTAAGTTTGTTATGTAAACGTGATTGACAGGATGAAATATGACATGTGTCGTTTTCGAGGAATTTAACCGTAATCTATTTCTTCTTAACCTGTTAGACAGGTGTACAAGGTAGGTATTTACAGAACATTCTAGTGTCAGTAGATTATCTGAAGAGAAATGAGTGACATCTGCATACATTATAGTTTGAGCGGAACTATCTCTCTCAGCAATATCATTGATATAAATAAGAAATAACAAAGGACCCAGTATAGATCCCTGCGGCACTCCTTATTTTAGCTTCGCAAGCATCGACAGAGTGTCATAAGTTTTGACCAACCGATACCAATCATAAAAATAATTATTAAGAAGGTCTAGTGCATTAATACCCCGCACTCCGTATCTTGATAATTTCTTGAGTAATAAATCTAAATGTATAGAATCGTATCCCTTCTGAACGTCTAAAAACAAACTTAGTGTATATGTTCTACTTTCCAAGTTTTCAATCATTCTGTCTTTGAAACCAGTTGCCAAACTTCGATTTGTTAGTAAGGAATAAGAATAGTCTATTGATTTTTAATGCGCAGGGAAAAAAAAACGAAACTTTGCATTCGGATAGGCCGCGGCGTGTGCAATTTTTTATCGCGCTTGTGAGCTTCTTTGTCTATTTAGCGCTTCAGTTACTTATTTCGTCAAGTACTAACGAAATATTCAGATTACTTGTCAAGAGCCGGGTTAGTATATAACTTGTGCTCGTTATTTCTTACACGGATGCTGAGCCGTCTGGCGTACACAGGTGCCGAGCTGTGTTGGCCGTATAGCGATAGTGGCATGGCGGAAGCGATCAGTTTATTTCTTCCTCTGCAGGTCGGCGCTGCACGTGACCAGGTAACCATGGCTGGTTTTCCAACCGTGTTTGGGAAAACCAACCAATTTGGGAAAACGGCTCATTTCGCCTACATAATTTTTTTTTCGTCATTGGGAAACCAAAGCTTAATTGACTGTAGTAGAGAAAGTACACCGAATTGAGTTGACCGTCAATGTTGGGGCAGGGCAGAGGGAGGGGGGGGGGGGGCAGTTTCCGCGTGCAAGAGAACTCAGTGTCTCCCGCCGGTTACGGAGCCCCTGTGTGTGCTGCTGCACTGCACGACCGTTATGCCTGCAGGAAAAACAATTCCGCAGCTACGCAGGGATATGAGAAGAAGGCAGTAGTAGTAGTAGCAGTAGCAGCAGCAGCAGCAGCAGCAGCAGCAGCAGCAGCAGCAGCAGCAGCAGCAGCAGCAGTAGTAGTAGTAGTAGTAGTAGTAGTAGTAGTAGTAGTAGTAGTAGTAGTAGTAGTAGTAGTAGTAGTAGTTGGCTGTTAATTTTATATATAACGAATAAAAGAAAGAAAATTACTGCAGATCGCACCGTTACTTTCTATGAGAGTCGCAGAGTAGCAATTCCGGAGTTGGAATAATTTTGGATTGCAAGTGTTGTGATATTTAATTATTAAATTAAGTTAATTTAATTAATTAACTTTAATTACCTCTTTCAGTCCGTGTTCACCACGAACGATGATGACGTCGATGTTAGTTCTAAAAGCACAGAGCCCAGCCAAATGGATGACATCATAATTACACAGGAGGGCGTATTTCAGCAGCTCTTGAATTTAGATGCAAGAAAAGCGTATGGACCAGATGACATAGCGACCCAGTTTCTTCAAAGATATGCTGAATGGGCGTCGCGTTACTTGACGCTTATATTTCAAAAATCATTGCAAACTCATTCTGCACCCCAAGATTGGCGCAGTGCAATAGTTATTCCGGTGTTTAAAGGCGACAGTCGAACAATAGTGAATAATTACCGGCCTATATCTCTTACATACATTTCTTGTAAACTTTTGGAACACATAATAGCTAAGCATATCATTCGCCATTTAGAAAATAATTCTTTACTTTACCCATACCAGCATGGATTCAGAACAGGCTTTTCCACTACCACACAACTCGTAGAGACAATTCATGATTTCGCAATGGCGATTGATGCCAGAGAGCAGATTGACGTAATCGCCATAGGTTTTGCCAAGGCTTTTGACAAGGTGCCACACAAAAGGCTGATTTACAAACTGGAAATAACTGGCCTTAATGCCACTATAATAATATGGATTAAAGCACACTTAACGAATCGCAACCAGGTGGTCAGAATGGATGGTCATGTCTCCGGCTCACTGGCAGTACTCTCGGGAGTCCCGCAGGGATCTGTCCTGGGACCGCTTTTATTTTTGGTGTGTATTAATGACATTTCTGCTGTGATGGAACCAGATGTACATCTTAAACTGTTCGCGGATGACTGTTTATTTTATTCTACAGTACGAAACACGGCAGACCAACTTAAGCTTAATAACTGTCTAAAGGCGCTAAGCGGATGGTGCAACAAATGGAGTATGGAAATAAATGATTCTAAATCAACATATACACTTATTACCACACAAAAAAGGGGCCGTATTTTGTTTCCATATACTATTGGTGACAAGTGTCTGATGAATACTAGTCAGTTTAAATACCTGGGAATAACGATAACCGAAAACTTATCGTGGAGCATACATATAAATAATCCTTGTTCAAAAGCATACGGGAGGATATTTTTCTTGCGAAAGAAATTGGAGGACGCTACATGCGATGTACGGCTCACCGCTTACAAAACTTTTGTAAGGCCACTTCTTGAGTATGCGTCAGAGGTATGGAGCCCTCATCAAGGTTATTTGAAGAAACAACGAGATAAAATTCAGAGGTACGCGATGCGCTTTACATGCTCCCGATATCGAAGGACTGATTCAGTCACAGAAACGCTCCGTTTTCCTAAACTGGACCTGCTAGAAACGCGTAGACAGAAACATCGATTGAAATTATTATTCCAAATACTCCAAGGCAAAATAAATGTTAGGAAGGAAACATACACACTGGCACCTGGCAAACGGAGCTCCAGAACCAACCATAACCGATCTATCCAAGCTTATGCCACTCACACTAATGCATTCAGGTACTCCTTCTTCCCCAACGTGATTGAAATGTGGAACAAGTTAACGATGTGTGTAGTGGAACATACTGATCTGTCCCAATTCAAAAAACACTCTGGATGACTGACTATCTGTGCGAATGCGCCGCTTGATTTCGATGTATTCTGTGTTTGTGATTATTGCACATGTTTTTTTCTTTTATTTTTTTTCATAACCCTCTCTGTAAGGACCCTCGCCAGAGGGTTGACAGTATTTTTAAATAAATAAATAAATAAATTTCATATATTTGAACACCAAGAAACAGGCGGGTATGCAATAATGACGCCAGTCGGGCAGAATACATTGAAATGCAATAGTAGCCCGAGATTCCGGAATGTAGATGGAATGGAATGGCCACGTAGTCCTGGGAGCGCTAAATGTTGATTTAAAAGAAAAAAAATTTTCCAATTATACGAAGCTAGACACTGCCAATTCATTACATTGCTGAATTTTCGGTCAATGCCGGCTCTTTTAGGATATCTATCTCTAGGTGACTAGCTATGCCGTATTACTAAGAAGTGTGGAACAGGGTATTTCACACTTCTGAAGACCTGGAAACATTTGTGCGTTACAATATTCAAGTCCATTATAAAGAAAGCAGCTTTTACTTGTGAAGAATGATTCGATTTAACAAGAGCATGATTGACCTTCGCCACACAAGGGCTGAGGCCACAAAGAAACTGTTGCTCCTTGCGCGTACCCGCGGCGACTTCGAACGCGCGCCAGTTTTTTTTTTTTTTTTTTTTCGCATACTGGCAAGTTTGCAGAATGCCCAATAAGATGTTCAGAGAGGTGTGCTGAAAAAAAACGGTGCTCCTTAATATGCCACTCAATTTGAAACAAAAATAATAGGTCCTGAAAAACGTATCAATGCGTTCCGCTTTTCTGATATATGACAGAACAAGTTAGCTGAATCCATGACATACACAACGGTGTGAAATTATTTTGTGCTTTGCTCTTACTCAATCGAATGAGAATACTGTAGAAGTATTAATGTTTTTTTTTTTGCAAATGGCGGATTTTATTTACAAGGCAAGTAGACCTTGCTTGTATCGCAACGTCTTATGCTGCCAGGAACCGCCTATAACACGTGAGAAGCTAAAGTTAACTGAATTATGGTTTAAGAAAATGGCTTAGCACGGATTTTATATTACCGATAAATGCCTATTTCAGCACTTTGTGTCCATGCATGCATATTTTGGCTTTTTGCGTCTATAAATGCTTTTTCTCTCGGGGGGCGGCTCATTTTGTTTCCAAAGCATATTCTTCTTTCTACAAGACCTAACGGTAACGCTGCTGCTGCTAATGACAACGCACGTGGCAATATGACGTAGCAAAGAAAGACTTAGGTTGCAATGCTTATCGATCTTTTTAGGGTCTCTCGCGATCTTCCTGGCCCTGGTTAGCAACGGCACAGAAAAAAAAAAAAAGAACCAAGATAAATCTGCTTCTTCAGCAGTGGGCGCGCAACTCTGTGTCAAACTGCAAGCGGCGATTTCAGAGAGAAATGCGCAGCAATTCGAGAGAGATGCACACTGCTGGCTGTAACTTGGAAAGAGTGCACACTGACTGCTGAGCACACTACGTGTGCGTATTTTAGGCGAAAGCGCGCAAAATTCGCTGGAACCGCTGTGGACTGCAGTTACGCGGTGTACCCCTTTTCAGCGACTCAGCTTTTTCGTGGTTGTATACAAAGAAATCCAGCATAGGCGATTCATCTACGAAGCAGTGAGCTGTTCTGCTCGCCCCGCCCTATTAATAAAAAAAACAAACAAATAACGAAACAAACATATTTGCGGTGTATAAACCAGTGATGTAGAAGAATAAAACGCTTGCGGAACAGTTCTCGTGGATAGTTCACGAGTTGTGTGACGTAGATACATACCGCACCATAACACAACTTTAGTGCATACCACGTGGATCGCATGCAGCTGTCGAACAAGTTTGGGCAATATGGCGTTCTGCGCTAAACGAGAAGCATGTCCTTTCTTTCCTGTTCAAATAAATCTCCGAGGTTCCCACAGCGGAACACTCAAGAATCCCAGAGAGCGTGATGCATGCCCACAAAAATACGGAAATACAAAAAAAAAAAAAAACGCGCAGTACATCTGTGTCGATATTTAGCGCTTGCTTTTTATCATCATACCTTGCTGGTGAAGCAGCGCACTGACACGGACACCCACTTGTGATCGTCTTCGTTGGCGCTGTTCCTTCGTAATTCAAGTATGCACCATCTAGCCCAAATGAATGTTGTCCTGAACCGTGAGCTTTATGCCACAGTATATGAGCATTTGAGCAAACAACCATTGTTGCATGTACAATATCAGAGCTGTTAAAAAATAATTTCGTTATAGCTAGGGACTTCGACGTCTATACGGCGACTTGTGCTGTGCCGTCGCGATGATTCAGTGTTTTCTTTTTCTTCTAAAGTCTTCGAAGCTTCAATATCATTATTTCTCAAGTAGCATCACACTGGATGCTTATCGGTTTTCTAAGCGAGCAATAATTACCTGCTGCTTCTTTTTCTTAATCCAGTGCAGTATTCATTGTCTGGTGCTACACAAGCATCAACATGTGCCATACCTTCTTTTTTTTAATGCGCTTTCTACCGTTTCTTTTCCATTCCAGTAAACTTTCTTTCTTTATTATCATCATCATAGGTGTTATAGTGCATACGCAAAAGACTATTCGATCCAATAGCCTAAAGCTAGTGGATGGGTCCGGATGCGAAATATAATACACATTCGGTACTAGCATAGGTTGATCAATGCAGAGGGTGAATGCAACACAATAGCACATTAAAAACAGAAAAAAAAAGAATTTTTTTACAGCATGCATAAAAATTATCGCCAATTATATAAATTATCAAACCGCAAAGAAGACAACGCCAAGCAAGAATACAGGCACCAAATCAGTGGTTTATAGCCAACAAATATGATTGTAGTGCTTTGCCGAAATTTTGTGCTTTTTTTTTTTTTGGAGGGTATGTTGTTCCATGTCTCCAAAGGCTATCAGGGGACACAAGACTGGTGAAAAAGAGATTGAAGTCGCCCCTGAGAAAGTTCCTTCAGCAGTTCTGGACGAAAGAGTTGAGATAGGTGAAATCCAGAACTATTTCACCGATGATGGGTGGGCCGCACTCACTGCAACAATTACTCAGAAGCGTAATCATAGTTTGTGGACATGTAGTGCATGTCGGCAAAGGGTTCACGATAACGCCATTGGGCGTGACGCGTGCCTGAAGTGGCTGCACTTTAAATGTGTGTCTGTCACATCTACGCAAAAAAGTAAGGTGTGGTTATGTCGGAATTGTGTGAAATTTTCGAAATTATGCAATGTCTTCTCAGTATGGACGCGTTCAGATTACGCTAATCAGAGTCCCATTACCATTTCTTTCTGTTTTCGATAGAATTTTATATGTGATGGGGCGAATATGTTGACACAAAGGAATAACCCTTAGCTCTTCTGCATGAAACGCTCTAGTTTTCTTGGGAAAACGTTTTATACGACAAGAAATGGAGCTTGCTATTCTTGCGATTTCGCAAAGTTCCAAGTCTGGGGCCCTCCTGCATGCACAATTCTTTTTGTCATGCTTGTGTATTTTCTCATGTAAGCCTAACAACTTGTATTGTTTCAAACACTAAGTAATATTTCTTTTGTTTTCTTGTTCTGGGAAAAAGGCCTAAACATTTCTCCGCGAGCTACGCGCTATGAAGAGGCCACTTTTCAGCCCAACCTTCACGCAAGATGTATCGAGATTTGATCGCTGATCGCTGAGAAAATAGTCATGCGCAACAAAAATGTATCGTGTATGCAGGAGGGCCCCAAACATGGAACTTAGCGAAATGGCAAAAACGCTATTCTCCACCTTTTGTCGTATACGATCATAGTCATGGGACCTCGATTACCGTTCTTATATCAACATGTCCATATATATATATATATATATATATATATATATATATATATATATATATATATATATATGTTCGTATTTTTTTCATACGTCAATGTGGTTAAAGAGCCGGACCCCGTCTCCGTACTGCAGATGTTAAAGTGCCGGGAGCCGTTACTGTAGTGCAGATGTTAAAGTACCGGGCCCCGTCACTGTAGTCACTACCTTCTTTTTCTGTGTGATGGGTGGCTGTTGCAAATGTATTGGAACACGCTACCGGGGTTGGAGGCCGCAGGGACAATATTTCTGTGCTCGCGACTCCCGTTCGCACGTGTACTGGTTGCATATATACATATATATATATATATCCTTCCTTTCTTTTCCTTCATTCTTTCCCGAGTTGCGCATTTAGGATTTTCTGATTGACGTCTCTTTCAAGAGGCCTGCCTTCTCGCTTGTCTGTATTTAAAACGCTGAAAGAAGGGCTCTGGTTCAACTTTGACCCCGAGGGGACATCCTTTCGCACGCGCCCAAGGCAGCAGCTGCACACGCGCGTGCTTTCTCGCATTATCGCGCTCATCGGAATGCGGTCGCCGCCGGGCTGCAGGCTTGGCTATTACGAATGCTCGTAGCGCGCAGTACTATTTCGAAACACGGCAAGGGTGAAGAAGAAGCGTGGCTGCTCGTTGCGACACTTCGCGCAATGTCTCGGAAGTGTTTCGCGCATTATGTTCACGACTTTGCCATCGTGGAAGAGCGGCGCGCCAGGTTTCCTTTCTCGCCCGTCGTCCTCTTGATTGCAAGCAAAAACGAGGGGGGTCACGTTTAGTTACGCCAGGTATAGCGACGAGTCGCTGCGTACGCTCGCAGAGGAAGCAGAGTTGAGCGAACTCCAAGTTCGAGAAGCCACCACGCAGCGCGGGAAAGCCGCCCCCCCTAAGGCACAGATATACGTGATGGTGGCGATTTGTGTTGGCGCCCCCTTCGAAACGGAGCGGCGACAAATATAGTCACTAGCGTGTGCTAGGGTTAATCAGGTTTCACTACGTCTATTGCAATCTGGCAGTTTGCCTGTCTTCCTTCGATCTTTTTCTCTCTTCGTTTAAACCTCCGGCTCTACACTGTAAAGTTACCTGTTCCTGTAACGACCCTGGCTCTGTTGACTTCTTCCCTGCCTTTTTCCCACTAATACTCTAAACGTCTCCTGCTTATTGCTTATGCTTATTGCTTGCGTATGGCGACGTCAAGAACGCCCTCGACGGATTTCTTTCCAAGGTTTAGACGCACGACACGCAGGAGACTTCAGGCAAGATAATACGAATCGGTACAAAAGCACTCCGTATAACTTGATATCAAAAGTAAAGTTTTGCGTGACATGACGTCTCGAACGTACATACGCCACTCAAAAAGCTCCAGACAAGGCATTTCACGAATCAGTGCACACACAATGTATGACTTGCTATCGCGAGTAGGGAATGCATCGACGGTTATCGAAGTGGGAAGCTTCTTGTTCGACTGTCTTGGCCGCCTCTAGCAGCCGTCGACCAACTCGTCATTCGGTTAAAGCAGTTTCACGTGCTGCATCACTTTCCACTTATCGACGAGCCACTCCACTTGAAGCTGTCTCTGCAGTGTTACATAACGCGCCATCTCAGAAAGCCTCTGTAACACCCCTTCTGCCGCGACCAAGCGCAGGCTTGCATTCGCCGCGGCGGAGATGACGTCATCAGTGAAACAACCAATCAGCCGGCGTCGCACATAACCAACACCACCTACCCAACCATTATACGCTCCCCTCCTCTCCAACTGCACCCATCTCGCATCCTCCTCTCCGCAGTCTGTCTCCTCTCAGCCACCACGTAAGGGTACCGTTTCTTTCAGGGGAACGTTTTGGAAATTTTTTACGAACTAGTGCAAATTTGACGTGTGTATACAAGTGGCGCTCGCAAGGATGGCCGTCGGCTCACAATGGTAACACGGTTTCATGTTTCATTAGTTACTAGCGGAGATCACGACAGAGAAGTACAACCGCGGATGCGCACCGCGCAGCACTAGTAGTGACATCTTGCGACGCTGCGACAAACGACAACTTTCTAGAAACGTTTCGTGCTGTTACTACTGTTCTCTTCGAGGTAAAGAGAGGATGCAATTCGATAACAATGCCAGTGTTCGTTACTCATGAGTAGAGATCAGGTGTTTAGGCACTAAAAATAGCTGTTTTAGGCGCCTATGACAGGCACTAAAGCTGCCGTTTAGGGCCTATATAGGTGCCAACTACTGCAATTTAGAAATCTATGTATAGGCTCAATTATTAAGAACTTCCGCTTAGCATCTGATGACAAACTATTATTTTCTAAGGAACGCAGCCCACTAAGCTCCTGTCTTGTGAAATCAATTTTCGCTTCTCAAAAGACAGAATCAGGCATGGTTGCGTATAGGTTACAATATTTATCTGAAGTCCAGTGTGACTGCACACCGTGGGAGAAGTTGTGAAAGCAGTGACAAGCAAGCGTCAAAATAAGATTTTTTGACCTTCATATTTTGCCTCCTCTCGCTGAGCATTAGTTCGTATGAAGAAAAGGAAAGTTCAACATCCACAGAACTTAGCGGCAATTACGTGTGCTTCGTTACGTGGGATGATCCACTGTCCTCCGAAATTGCGGCATGTTCGCCGGTCAGAATCTTTGACAGTTCTTTCATAACTGAAAACGGAGTAGCTTTATCTTTTTTTTTTTCTAGCGGGGGGGGGGGGGGAAGGCAGGTTGACGTCTCGAAATTTCTCTTTCAGCAAAGGGTCCGTTGGTGTTGGTGGCCAACCTTTTCAGAACGTCCAGAATGAGCCCTGCACTCAGGGTCAGAGTGACGCCCGAACATTCAAGTTTCTAGGTGATGTCGGCTAAAAGCGTTAAGCGAACGCACAAGTACGCAAAGCCATCTGCAAGTGTATCGTCCCGTAGAGCAGTTCGATCCCTTTTTCACAGCGATGCTTTCGTCTACTGCCAAAGCTGCAGTGTTAATAACAGCCTTTACTCCAGCCAAGTGTCTGCGGTAATAATGGGCTGCCTTCACCCTAGTTTCCCAGCGGGTTATGTAACAATATAAACTTGTTGAGGCTAGTATACAAAACACGGAAAAGGGCATTTTTAGGAACTGAAATTCAGCGTAGCACCAACATGGAAATAGGGATTTATACGCACAATAAACGTGCCACAAAAATGTTTCCAGACCCATAGTTCGTGCTTATATGTTAAAGACGCACGATAAAGACATAAGGGGGAAAATATGCATTTTGCCTGAAGCAACGGTCTCTACTCATGAGTAAGCGCGATACCTATCGCGCAAGAGATCACGGGTCAAGCATAAGCCGTATTTTGTTTCGATTATTTTCCTTTCCCAGCATTGTCCTTCGTCGTCGGCCCGCACGAAGCTGCGCCTCCCCCGCTATCTCCGCGATCGGCCTCTAGGCGCTATACGGATTAAGCGAGAAAACGAATTGTGTCAGAGGACAAGAATTCTCCCAAGATACAGGGTCGCCCAGGTCGATTGACGCCCCGATGTCGTCCGCACGAATCACCACGCGCCTCTCACTAATTGGTCGGTGTCGGGCCCCAGGGCGCATACTTCGTCGTTCGGCGCGACCACTACATCTCGAATTCGCATCGCCCGACGCGAGTTGTCGAAGTTGTGGGAGATTTTGTTGTCGTCTTGTCCTGGTTGCGCGGCTCTCGAGCTGTCTGTACACAGAGAGGGGTGCAGGAGAGTCACGTGAGGTAGGTGACTCGGCGACGACGGCTGGAGACCGGTGCGTTCTGTGGCCGCACAAAAATTACGCCGGCGGCTACTATAGGAGCCGCCGACCTCTGTCCCGTCGTCGTCGTCGCGCTGGTCCTCCTCCCCGCTCGCGCAGTAAAGTCTAAACCCCATGAGCGCGATTTCGTGCGCGACAGCGACGAGCGACGGCTTCGAGCGACGGATCGGGCCGTCGCTTGAACAGATTGCTCGGTCTTGCCGCGCGATCGCTCGGTTCTGCAAATCCAGAATTCGTCGCTCGTCGCCAGGAAGTGCTACGAGCGACTAGCCAATATCGCGAAGCCGCAACTGAATGTACATACATCACTCAAGTAGTGCCGATTGTGGCACGGAACGAGCGAACGATTGAATTTTTATGGTACAAGGATAAGAACCTACTGGAAGACATTCAGAAATATTTTATGCTGCTTTTTACAGTAAAACACATCAGCTTTAGTTAATAAAGCACGCGTCACGCTAGTTTCGGCGCCTATATTGCTGCCCTCGTACACCGGGGAAACGCCGCTCAAAGTCATCGCTCGCATGGGGTACGACTTGTAGGCGACGAGCGAACGCGACAGCCATCTCCATCGCGTCGCTTGTCGCTGTCGCGCGCAAGTTCGCTTGCATGGGGTTTACACTTAATCGCCCAGAGCCTGGCCGTGCCGCTCCGCGGCCCGCATTGTGTTCGCATGTGCGCGGCAGCAGCGGCGGCGGCGGCTTGTCCGTGGCGGCGGAACTGCCGCAGGAAGGGAGAGAGAGGCCGCCGCGGTGTGAAAGGGGGACACCACCTCTCTCCCGCAGCAAGGCCGAGCCGGCGCGTGGCCCTATAGACGAGAAAACCATGGCCAGGCGGCGCTGCTGCGCCTCCCCCAATGTGGAAACGCCAAGCAGCGCGGTCGCGTCGTGGCGTAGTCTCCGCTTTGTTTGCATTGTGCCGTTCGCGCTTTTCTTCGCTGCTCGTTCTCACGGCGCTCCGTTTTCGACGGCGGCAGATCGCCTGCTTGTGCAACAGCGATGCAAAGATTGCCGTGCGGTTTCACGAAGGTTGCCGACGCCGACAGCATTTTTTCGTGGCGGCAACTTCACGATAGGGGAGCGTCTGCTTCCGAACGTGTACGGCGTTGAACAAATTGTGGACGCTGATGTGAGAGTGAAAGCCAAGTGCGTGTCATAGGTGTCCGACAAGATCGTATATGACGTCGAGTTAGAGGTACGCACCATGTTCAGAAATTTAGCCACTTTTATTTCAATTGCAACATAAGTCACACTGGCAGCAGGAACTTCTGTTGTCATACTAGTCGATGACTGCAGATCCATTGGGCTGCTTCTTGACGGTTCCGTCACTTTACAAAGGCATGTTCTGGAGTCTGTTTCACACGTGTCTTGCTGCTGCTCAAGAGCTGCGTCGCTGCAGTACGAAAGCACATGTCCCGGTGGTGCTGACTGCTGAGAAGACTGTTGTGATTGCCATTGGTCTGTTTGGCGCCACTTCCATCTGCATCGCCTATAATTTAAATTAAAATTAAATTATGGGGCTTTACGTGCCAAAACCACTTTCTGATTATGAGGAACGCCGTAGTGGAGGACTCCGGAAATATCGACCACCTGGGGTTCTTTAACATGCACCTAAATCTAAGCACACGGGTGTTTTCGCATTTCGCCCCCATCGAAATGCGGCCCGCATATAAATGAAACAGTATGTGTGCCTACTTTTTGTGGGGATTAAATTACTCCTAATAATATGTTTGCAAAGGTAGCGTTCCTGTGATTGTGTGCATATATTATTCTACAAGAGTGGTACTACTACAAGTTATGATACTTGCACACTTAGATACTTAGAAAGCATGCAGGCAAACAACAAAAATAACGCGCACATCTCGAGCTGCTGCTTTCCGATCTGCCGCTTCCCGACGCACGCGGCGACCGCGGCTTGCATTAAATACGGTCTGCTACCTCACAAAAGTAGCGCGCGGCCCCTTTCGTGACCTGCACAACTAGTAATTTAAGTTGCAGCGTTTGGAAAAGGGAAATAATTATCTTGAGCTCGTCCATGCCGATCGCGAGTGAAGGCACAGTGCAATCAAATAAATTCGGGGGTTATAAGTGCCAAAACCATGCCAGAACCACGAAATCATTATGAGGCCCGCTGTAATGGGGAGTCTCAGGAATAATTTTAACCTCGGGGGGCTCTTCAACGTGCACAAAAATCAAAGCACACGGTAACAAGGGTGTTCTTGCATTTTGCCCCTATCGAGATGCGGCCGCCGTGGCTGGGAATCGAGCACGCGTCGTAAAGCTTAGCGGCGCAACACGCATGAATTTACCGCTAACAAACGGCGGATGCCACCACAATTCAACAATGCGACACGCCTAAACAAACGGCCGTGCACTAAAAACAGGCATATGACTATTCCGCTTTCAAGATATTACACGCGAATGCGAAAGTATGAGGCTTAAGACTCGGCGCACTGCAGCTATCCATGCTTGTCGTCTGTCCTTCTCGTACCACTTCCCAGGAAATCTGTAGAACTTCACGGGCGGCGTACGACCTTTCGTGTCTTCGAGGCTGCTGTGGCAATCAACAACACATCAGTATTGCGGGCCACCTTTCCTGGCTGATGAGGTCGCACTCGGCATCGCAAAAACCACGCGCACGAGCGCTCCCGCCGTACAGAACACGGGCGCGCGCCAGCGCAGCGACGACCCTCGAAACTTCCATCGGTCCGCTAGGGGAGCATTCGGCGCTGGTGCCGGGCGGGCAAACTTTAGGTTGCCTCGTCTATTAGATGCCTATCTGTTTCCGAGGAACGGCCGGGCGACCGCGTGTGCTGACACCATCGCCGCTGTATACCCGCGCCTGGCCGTATACATACCCTGTCGCCAACCGGCGTCGTTCCCCGAAATTATTAATAGATATAAAAGCAGCAGAGGTGGGGCGGTGCGGGTGAGGGGGTCCGAGCGTTACGATCTTGGTGGCTCACTGAATGCTTCGCGGATGAGGCACGTGCGGGGAGTGGAAATAAAACAGTTGAGGTGGCGCCTTTGGCTTTGCGTAGCGAGAAATACATCTAACATTTTTGATAGCGGTCTTGATGTTGCTTTTTTTCTTTGTTTTTTTTTTATTTGCTGTTCTTTTTGTCTACGTAAGACGCTGATGTCTTCAGCTGCCGGGCGCAGCCCCACAAGTACTTGTAGTTTGACTGCCATGTTCTTGCTGAAAAATCAATAAAGAAATTATCATTACTAATGTTAAATATGCACACAGTGTGGAGAAGAAGAGAAGTAAAGCGGGGCTTAATCACGCTTTGCGAGTGTTGAGGATACAAGGAGGAAGACAAGAAAGGCAAAGGGAGACAGACACAGAAGACAGGTGCAAGCATCAGAAAGAAGTGCGCAGCAATAAAGATCATAGATAGAACCAGCCGGGCATGAAATAAAGAGTCGAGTAGCTTATACTAAAGCCACTCCATGCAGCATGGAGGTGTTTTAGCTTGTACGCGCACTGGTCAAAACAGACAGCGGTGGACGTTGCGACCGACATTCGCGCTGCCGCTTCCTAAATAGTACGGGTGCTGCCTAACAGACACTGCATTGTGTTCAGCGATTGCTCGCTCACGATCGCTCTTCCGCGTTATTATAAGCCGACCCATCCTTTCCAGCGCGCGCGGTATAGTTGACCAGACTTTTATTACCTTTACCCAAATTCCTTGGATTTCCTCCTCCTTGCTTTATTTCTTTCTGTCCGAATAACGAGCGAATTCCTTTTTTTTTTTTTTACGAAACAATAGGAGAAGAAGTAAGGTATCCACGTAATGACAAAAAACGTTTTTTTTTGCACCACACTAAGTGAGAACAAAAGCGGATGCTAGCTAGCTTGCGCTGTAGGATCGACGAAATCGATCGCAAGGTGGCGTGCGCGTGGTTGGAGACAGTCAGAGTCGGCGCGATCTAACGGGAGCCTCAGCGTTTCTCGCTCATTTCGAAGGCGCTTAACCACGGCTAGTCATGGAGGGTGCGCACGCACGCTCCAGACCGGCTGTGGTTTAACGTATCTACTTCCTCCGGCGATGCTATCTAGCGTGGCCCACGGAGGAGTACACCTGCCGAAGTTTTCTGACGACACAGCCATGCCGGCTTGTCGCGAAACGCCACTAAACCAGGTGCGCCTCCGGGCGGCTTAGAAATCTGAAATCAAACCCCCCATACGAAGCTCCTCTATCTCGCGCGCGATCAGAGCCGTTCGCTAAAAGGTTGCCCTTAGGAGCCGAGGAAGATCTACAGAGGCGTCGTGACATGTTCAGAGTAACCAGCAACGCATGACAAGTACTCTTACTTGTCACTTTGACGAAGCCCGGTCCACCAGCTGGAACGTTACTGTGAAGCTTTGCATAGTTCGTCGTGTTTCTCCCGCATTGCGTATATACCGCTCGGTACGAAGGCAGAGCCCTTGTATTTCAACGCAACTGCGCGAGCCAGTACCAACTAGACAAAACGTCCATGATGATCATGAGGACGGGTATATATATACAGATGTAGACGATGATGAACTACATAGTTTGCGCTCACAATATATATATATATATATATATATATATATATATATATATATATATATATATATATATATATATATATATATATATATATATATATATATATATATATATATATATATACACTCCTCAGTAACTGTCAATGTTGAACAGCCGTATTTCTAAAACAAGTAAAAAAAATCTGATTGTGAAAAGAACCACGCGAAGTTTGTAGATGGCAGCGTCGGTGTGATATAAGATTCCGTTGTCATGTGGCAAAGTGTATGTAGGGCAGTCAGGCCGCTGTGTTAACGAGCTCATCAGAGAACATGAGCCATCCATATCGACAGGCACAGGTTCCCGTTTAGCTCAACATTGTAAAATATGCAAGTGCAAAGCTATGTTTCGTGATACTACGATTTTGAAAAAAAAAAAAGAAAAGCCATGATACCACCGCCCGAAAATTATTGGAAGCTTTCTTCATACAGTCATTGAGGTCACAGTGCATTAGTATGCCTTCTTTAAACTTCTACAGCGCTGAATGTGGTTTTTCGGATTCTGTCGCATGAGTGTGCTCTGGTGATCGGATGTTGGTGGTTCCTGCACATAGTGCTCACTGTGCATGTCCTTCTAGATTTTGCTCTCTGTAAAGGAGTGACGCAATAAAGTGATGTCAGCTGAGAGTAGCGCCTTGTCCTGTCGTCTTTCTTGTGTCCGTTCTTTTGCGCTAAACAAAGTAATTATGGATGTATCCATCGCTGCCTCAAGGTTACCTTGTTTTCAGTCTTAAGGAACGGTCTCTGGACGAAATATATGTGCGGTGTGTGTGTGTGTTTGTGTGCATGTGTGCGTGCATGCGTGTGCGTGCGTGCGCGTGTGTGTGTGTGTGTGTGTGTGTGTGTGTGTGTGTGTGTGTGTGTGTGTGTGTGTGTGTGTGTGTGTGTGTGTGTGTGTGTGTGTGTGTGTGTGTGTGTGTGTGTTCAACCCTGAAAGACAACTTCCGGAGAAGGGTAAGGGGGGGGGGGGCTGGGTCGGCTGACCTATAAGTCTGTGGCGGAGGGAGGAGAAGGGGAGGGGTTACAATACCCCTCGTTTATCACCGTCCGTGTCTCCACCGGCGGGCGGTATAGTAAGACACGTGCTTCATTATGCGGTTCGCTCTCTTGTCGCACCTCGGGGGGGGGGGGCTTCGGTCGTTCCTATCCGCTGCAAACGGACACGACACAAGCGCAGTCGTAATTGCGAGGCGCCCGTTACACGATGGCAGCGCGCTTCGTGACCGCGGCCCCCGGCCGTCGTTGGCTGCAAAGTGGCCGCCGGCTCGTTAAGTGACGCCGCGCTTTGACCGCGGGGCTATACCACAGAACACGTATATGGCTATACTGCGGCGACGGTGGCGGTGCGAGGAGGGCCGGGGGGGAGGGGTCTCCTCTCAGCGAGTCACGTGCTGCGTGAGTCACGATCACTTCCTGAGGGTGCGTAACAGAAACAACAACACCCCGCTTCGGAAGTGCCTCGCGCACGCGACCTGGACAGGCGCGCTGCAATGTGCCGTATAGGAGCAGGTGACCAAGTATGCGTGAGCCTGTGTAATGGTCCCTTATAGCTGGTAATTATGCGCACCAGGACAAATAGAAGGGAGCAACATTTACGAGGCCGCAAGAGAACACGGGTAACGGTCCGGGTTCTGTTAAACGGTTGTTGGCCGCACAACCGGCGTTGTTAACCGATACGGAGGCCTTTGTTAAAGGGACGCTGGTAAGAAACACTAAATCAGTTTTGATAGGTAATGTTGTAATACTCCGAGACTCAACGAAAAGAATCTTGTTTATACTTCGTCGCCCCCCTTTTCCTAGTGAAGCAGTTATTTGTCGGCGTTTTTTTTTTGTTTGTTTCACTGCAAATGTATGACTTGAAAACTCCATTGTAATTCATTTGGTTCCAAGAAGGTTGAAGATTAGTGGAGGAAATTAAGCCACACTTTTTTTTTTTCGACAGAACCTCAGCGCCGGTACGCCAGTACGGTACGCCCTCACAAGTATAGTGGTCACTACCAAGGTTCTCAGCCAAGTTATTCCATTTGGCCTCAGTCACATTCTTGACAAAGATGAGATCAGGGGTATAGTCTCTCCACGTGGATGTCCCGATTCGGGTTGGAAAGTTAGGATCAGTAATCAGCGTCAGGTCCAGATCCATGGCATTCTGCCAGAGGTGCTTACCCTTATTGGTGTCGTATTTATAACCCCAGACATGGAGCGGGGCATTAAAGTCCCCTGCGACAATCAGAGGGTTTGAGCCTGCCAGGTCTACGGCCTTGAGGAGCAGAGTCTGAAATCGTTTCCTTTTTTCGTTGGGACTACTGTAAATGTTAAGAACATATATGCTGCCTCGGTTGACCCGACCAGGTATGATCTCTTCCATGACACACTCAATATTACTACCAGCCAATTTGAGATCATGTATCACATGAGTGAGTTTCTTACTAACGAGAGTACATACCCCCAGCGGTGGCGTAGAGCTAGAACACCCGCCTCGCGTGCAAGAGGTCCGTAGTTCGAATCCCGGTGCCGGCAATTTTCCACCGGATTAAAAAAAAAATCCGCGTGTTGATAAAATTGCACAAACAGGCCTGGAGTGTGGCCTGATCCCGGTGACCAGAACCGGTAACGCACTCCCTCACCAGAGCAGGATTGGCCACCCTGGTGCAGTACTTGGCCACAACCTCCTGTATGAACACAACAATCAAACCCCGGCCCTCAGTCCCCAGCAGCTGCGAAGCAACTGACCACGGCGGCGGTCAGACCTGCGACGCAGCAGAGGGTGCTAAGAATCACTAGGCCGCCATTGGAATATGAATCTGGCAACGTTTAACGCTAGAACGTTATCTAGTGAGACGAGTCTAGCAGTGCTATTGGAGGAAATAGAGGGCAGTAAATGGGATACAATAGGGCTCAGTAAAGCTAGGAGGCCGAAAGAAGCCTATACAGTGCTAAAAAGCGGGCACGTCCTGTGCTACCGGGGCTTAGCGGAGAGAAGAAAACTAGGAGTCGGATTCCTGATTAATAAGAATATAGCTGGTAACATACAGGAATTCTATAGCATTAACGAGAGGGTGGCAGGTCTCGTTGTGAAACTTAATAAGAGGTACAAAATGAAGATTGTACACGTCTACGCCCCTACATCCAGTCATGATGACCAGGAAGTCCAAAGCTTCTATGAAGACGTGGAATCGGCGATGGGTAGAGTGAAAACTAAATACACTATACTAATGGGCGACTTTAATGCCAAGGTAGGCAATAAGCAGGCTGGAGACAAGGCAGTGGGGGAATATGGCATAGGCACTAGGAATAGCAGGGGAGAGTTATTAGTAGAGTTTGCGGAACAGAATGATATGAGGATAATGAATACCTTCTTCCGCAAGCGGGACAGCCGAAAGTGGACCTGGAGGAGCCCGAACGGCGAGACTAGAAATGAAATAGACTTCATGCTCTGCGCTAACCTTGGCATCATACAAGATCTGGACGTGCTCGGCAAGGTGCGCTGCAGTGACCACAGGATGCTAAGAACTCGAATTAGCCTAGACCTGAGGAGGGAACGGAAGAAACTGGTACATAAGAAGCCGATTAATGAGTTAGTGGTAAGAGGGAAAATAGAGGAATTCCAGATCAAGCTACAGAACAGGTATTCGGCTTTAACTCCGGAAGAGGACCTTAGTGTTGAAGCAATGAACGACAATCTTGTGGGCATCATTAAGGAGTGTGCAATAGAAGTCGGTGGTAACTCCGTTAGGCAGGATACCAGCAAACTATCGCAGGAGACGAAAGATCTGATCAAGAAACGCCAATGTATGAAAGCATCTAACCCTACAGCTAGAATAGAACTGGCAGAACTTTCGAAGTTAATCAACAAGCGTAAGACAGCTGACATAAGGAAGTATAATATGGATAGAATTGAACATGCTCTCAGGAACGGAGGAAGCCTAAAAACAGTGAAGAAGAAACTAGGAATTCGCAAGAATCAGATGTATGCGTTAAGAGACAAAGCAGGCAATATCATTACTAATATGGATGAGATGGTTCAAGTGGCTCAGGAGTTCTATAGAGATTTATACAGTACCAGTGGCACCCACGACGATAATGAAAGAGAGAATAGTCTAGAGGAATTTGAAATCCCACAGGTAACACCGGAAGAAGTAAAGAAAGCCTTGGGAGCTAAGCAAAGGGGGATTCGCTGATGATATTGCCTTGCTTAGTAACTCAGGGGACCAATTGCAATGCATGCTCACTGACCTGGAGAGGCAAAGCAGAAGAGTGGGTCTAAAAATTAATCTGCAGAAAACTGAAGTAATGCTTAACAGTCTCGGACGAGAACAGCAATTTACAATAGGCAGCGAGGCACTGGAAGTCGTAAGGGAATACATCTACTTAGGGCAGGTAGTGACGGCGGATCCGGGTCATGAGACGGAAATAATCAGAAGAATAAGAATGGGCTGGGGTGCGTTTGGCAGGCATTCTCAGATCATGAACAGCAGGTTGCCCTTATCCCTCAAGAGAAAAGTATATAATAGCTGTGTCTTACCAGTACTCACCTACGGGGCAGAAACCTGGAGGCTTACGAAAAGGGTTCTACTCAAATTGAGGACGACGCAACGAGCTATGGAAAGAAGAATGATAGGTGTAACGTTAAGGGATAAGAAAAGAGCAGATTGGGTGAGGGAACAAACGCGAGTTAATGACATCTTAGTTGAAATCAAGAAAAAGAAATGGGCATGGGCAGGACATGTAATGAGGAGGGAAGATAACCGATGGTCATTAAGGGTTACGGACTGGATCCCAAGGGAAGGGAAGCGTAGCAGGGGGCGGCAGAAAGTTAGGTGGGCGGATGAGATTAGGAAGTTTGCAGGCATGGCATGGCCACAATTAGTACATGACCGGGGTTGTTGGAGAAGTATGGGAGAGGCCTTTGCCCTGCAGTGGGCGTAACCAGGCTGATGATGATGATGATGATGATGACATACCCCCTCCCCCCCTCGACTGCACGGCGACCGAGCAAAACCCAGTCATCGAGATGCCAGGCGAGATGGTTTCCTGTAAGAAGAAAACCTGAGGCATCTTTTCACAACTGCGTAGATATTGCTGTAGGGGAGCCTTCTTCCTAGAGAAGCCCCTACAGTTCCACTGCCAAATTCGGAATGTCTCAACGGGCGGAGCCATCTCTTACGAGCTGGAAACCGACCCTAGGTGGGAGCAGAATCGTGGCTACATTGCTAGCCGCTGGGCCAGAAAGACGTATCGGTGGCTTCAGTGGCGCTACCGGCCCCACAACAAACTCTAGAAAGGATTCCATTTTGGCCAACCGCTGGTTGGTGTTTGCTTCTAACGTCGTCATCTTGCTTTGTATCTCAGTGATCCTATCACCTAACTGTTTCATGCTTTCGCTGAGAGCGCGGTTAACATCTCGCGCACCTCTGATTTAGCCTTGCGTGACACGTTCTCCTGATCACAAGCTATTGCCCACTTCTTCGGTGGTCGTGACCCGTCGCTACCTCGGCCATCGGGACTTCCAGAATTTCCACGTTGACGGTAGCGGTGGGCTGCGAGTTCCTAGCACCCTTAATCTCGGTTATCTCAGCCATTAGCCTATTAATGTTGTTTCTCATGGCCACGTTCTCGCGCTCTAATCTCGTGATTTTTTCCAATCATCACGCTCTGGCAGCGACCTCGACATCTCCTCCGATGGTCCTCTACGGACCCGATCGGCCCAAGTGGGGCGGCCCTCCTTGTGGACGACCTGCTGCTGATGATGATGTCCCCTGGCTCTGGACCTTGACCTGGGTCGGCTTCTGTGCTCGAAGAGAACCATGGAAGCAGATCGTCCCCTGGAGCGACCACGGGAACGGCTCCGGGATAAACTCCTGGAAAGGTGGCGACCCCTAGACCGCGGTACTCCGGGGTAGGGCTTCTCATCCGTCTCCTTTCGGCTCTGGCTCGTTCTCTTCGACGACGTCGAACGACGTATGGGATTTTAAAGCGTTGTCTGCATTCCTTGCCATGAGATGGCTCTCGCCGCACAACTTGCATTTAGGCATGCACGACTGATGCTGCTCGTCTGGGTTCGAGGCTCCACATCCTCTGCATACGGATTCGCTGGGCGTCGGACATACGTCGGCAGGATGGCCGAGCCTTCCGCAAACGTAGCAGATGTCGATTTGATTACGATATAAAGTACATCTTACCAATGCATTGCCATTGTCATGTAGTTGGGTACCCGGTATCCGTCAAAGGCAATTATGACGGTGCCGGTGTCCTTGATTCTCTTGGCTGCCAGCGCCAGGGGGTTTCTTGCATTAACAATCTTGCGCTGCAACACCTCTGGCCCGTCACAACGGGCAACGTCTCGTATTACACCTTTGCACTTAGCATGTGGTGTCGTGCGGTATGCCGCTACCTCGCTCAGACAACCCGCCACCAAAATATTCTTGATCCTAACATATTTGGTTGCGTTCTCCTCCTCGGGGGTATTGACCACGACGATATTCTGTTGATAGTTAGGATAGATCATGCCCACTTCACGCTTCGAATCCTCGATGCAAGCACGTGGTGTTGATTGCATCAGCCACCACAGTCGGGCCTATCCTGGATATATTCAGGCCATCCCTCACTCTGATCACAATTTGGATGTCCTCCTTGGGAAGCGGCGGCATTATTCTACGACGAATAATGCGGCTCTTGACACCAGCTCCGGTCCTGCCACAACCATGGTGCCCGGACACCGCGCTAGGCCTGGCTCCATTGCCGGCGTGTCTTTCGACGATTTCGTCAAATGGTGTATCTTGCCCGCTAATTGACAGCCGGAAACCTCTAGAAAATCGTCGGGGGGAAGCTCCTCCCCTTGCACTGTGTATTCCATAAGAAGAGGTCTCACCGAGTGGCCAAAAGGTCGGGAGTCTTATTTTTTATTAGTCATGGATCACATTTCCGGCATGCGCTTCCTGGTAGACACGGTTGCCGAGGTCAGGGTACTGCCGTGCTCAACAAGTGACCGCACAATTCTAAGTCACCTGAACCTACGCTCCATGCGGCGAACTCTACCTCCATCGTCACGTATGGTCTGCGGTACATCACTCTCGACCTTGGCCTGCAGCGCACGTTCCGGTAGGTCTTCATCGTAGCCGACGTCAATCAGCCCATTCTCGGCTCCGACGTCCTGGCCTATTTCGACCTTGATGTCAGCATGAGGCGTCATCCCCTGATTGACAGCAAGACGCGCCTCTCCATTCCTGGCGTTCTGTGGGCTGTCGCTCCCACTGGAATCCGCACGCTGATCCCACCATGCCCGTATGTTCGCATTGTCGAAGACTTTCCTCAGGTGACGAGACCCTTCAATTTAAGTCAGCCACCCAAGCACAGTGTAACCCGCCACATTGCCACTCGTGGTCCACCCATCGCAGCTCATCCGCGCCGCCTTTTCAGCGAGCGTCTGGTCATTTCTAAACGCGAATTCGAGCACGTGCTCCAGCTCGGCAATATTCCTCCTTCGTACAGCACTTGCAAGTCCCTCTTCCATCTGGGGCCCAAGAAAGAACCGGGTGAATGGCGTCTGTGCGGCGACTACCGGGAGCTCAGCGATCACATGGTCCACGATAGCTATCCGCTTCCACACATCCAAGATTTCACAGGCCACTTGGAAGGATGCAAGATCTTTAGCAAAGACCTGTTGAGCCTGCCAGTGTCCCGAAGACGGCCATTACTACACTCTTCGGCCTGTTTGAGCATGTGCGCATGCTCTTTGGGCTAGGCAACGCAGCTCAAACGTTCCAGAGATTCTTTGCCGAGGTAACGCGCGGCCTCCCTGCTATATTCTCCCACATTGACATCGTCGTCGCGAGTTTCACTCCACAAGATCATGAGCGTCACCTCGGGGAACTGTTTCAACGCCTTCAGCGATATGGCCTGGCTGTCAAGACCCAGAAATTCGCCTTCAGGTCTTATGAGCTCGAGTATCTGGGCCCCCACATCCAGGCGCTAGGAATTCGTCCGTTGCCCTCTCACGTCCAGGCCGTGAAAGACTTCCGAGCACTCACTATACCATACGCCAGCTATGTGAGTTCCTGGGCCGAGTGAATTTCCCACTCCGCTTTATTCCGCACTGCACCGAGCTTCTACACCCACTGAGTGTCCTTCTTCGCACAACCATAGAGCTCCTTATCCGCGATTTCCTGTTCTCCCGAAGCTCAAGTTACTTTCAGGACTGCTAAACAAGGAGTCGCCGGTTCAGTACTTCTCATCCACCTGAGGACTAACGAGCCCGCTCGCGTCATGGTGAAAATCGACTCCGAGTGGCCCGCACTGAGTTTCTTCTTTCGGTAGCTCCGACCTGCCGTGACTCGCTACAGCGTTTTTGGCTGTGAACTGCTCGCCATCTACTCCAAAAGACACCACTTCTGACACTTCTTGGAGGGCCAGCCATTTTACATTCTTATCGATCACAAGCCTCTGGTGTACGTCTTCCGTACGAACCCTTCCAAGTACGTCACACGTGACCTTCGTCAATTGGCTTATATATCTGTGTTCACAGCGGATATCCGGCACATCAAAGGCATCGACCATGAGGCAGCTGACGCACTTTCACGCATCACTTCCCTCGGCTCTTCTACATCTGCAGGGAACGCCTAGCTCAGGCTCAGATGGAAGACCCTGAGTTGCAAGCGCTGAGTGACCACCCTGTTCCCTCCGTCCGCAAGTCGTTTCTAACTCATTTGTACCTGGCTCACTCTGGTGCGACATGTCAGCGGCTGCGCCTGGCCTCTTCATTCCGACTGGCTTTCGTCGTGCGGTTTTCCAATCACTTCGCATCTGCCATCAGAGCATCCGAACCACGCAGCGCTTCGTTACAGAGCAGTACATCTGGCCGAGCATTAACACCGATGTTCGCCAGTGGGCCCACTTGTGCCCCGCTTGCCAGACCGCCAAAGTGACCCGCCACACGAAGACTTCCACGCAGTTTTTCTTGCCACCTGGCCGTCGCTTCGGTCACGTACATCTTGATTTGGTTGGACCGCTTCCTCCCTCTCACGACTGCTGGTTCATTCTGACAGTTATTGACCGCTTCACCCGTCGGCCTGGAGCAGTGTCCATTCCGGACGCCACTGCAGAAGCGGTGGCCAAGGACTTCGTTTCAGCATGGCTATCTCGGTTCGGATGCCCCAACGTTGTTACAAACTGATCGCGGCCGGCAATTGGAATGTACTGTCTTCACTTCCCTCAACGGCCTGCTTGGCACTAAGTACTGCAGTGTCAGACCATACCATCCCTGTGCCAACACGCGGCTCCATCGTCAGCTCAAGGCTGCCCTCACTGCGCGCCCAGATCGAGACCACTGGGTCGGCCATCTTCCTATACGGTGCTCCTTGGCCTCTACGCCGTCCTTCGTCGCGACCTTGGCTGTCCAGAGGCCGGACTCGTCTGCGGTGCACCACCCTGCGGCTTCCTGGAGACCTGTTCGTTCCTTCGGCACCCTCGCCCCAGCCGCTGCAGTATACCTCTAATGCCTACGTGACTGCATTCAGCAACTGCGCCCCGTCCCGCCTCGATCTTCTGACCACAGAATCTTTGCGCATTCAGACCTTGCGTCTTCGACGCACGTTCTTCTCAGACGAGACGCTGTAAAGGCGCCTAGTACGCCCTTCCACAATGCGCTGTACGCGGTCCTCCACAAGACGTCGAAGTCTGCCACCATCCTATTAAATGATCGTGAAGAGGTCGTTGCGTTAGACTGCCTCAAACCGGCCTACATCGAGAAGCGTCCCACGGAGCTCCCTGCGGTCGTCGCCGGCGTATCCACCGGTCCGCACGTCACCAAGATAGCCTCATCTCTAACTCGTCGACCCGTACATCTTGCCGTTCCGTCTGGGCGGGGGGCCCTGTGGCACCCACCGACGCCGCAAAGCGGGAACGCTAAGGTCGGCACTCTCAGCCGGCTGCGAGAGACCAGGGAAATAAAGATGGGCGGCGCGTGCTCGATGTGCAAGCACGGGCTGTTTGGTTCTAAAAGCCTGCTACGTTCGTCCTCTAGCTCTGGCGCTCCGCCGCGACCCCTCGGTCCCCGACAAGAGGTAATCTGCCGTGCGTGCAAAGAGTGGGCATGCCGAGATCGCATTACACCTTGTGCACTGTCTTCCCGCACGTTTAGTATCTGGAGGTTGCGTAATCTTGAGCTTTGGAGACGGGTTGAAGCGAGAGGCAGATGAAACATTCGCTCCTCGCTGCCGGCGCTTTTCATGATAGCGTCGTCCCACTGCGGGTGATACTACCAGTTGTAGGGGATTAGTGGACGCGAAAGCGTGACTGGCCTCGCTTCGTACTGCCGATGTGAAGATGTCGTCGACACGGCATGAAACCATCTCTTTCGTCGCCGACTCTCAAATTTAACAAAATGAGTGTATTCACATTCAGTTTTGCTTTTTCTGATTGCTCGATAATACGGAAAATTGCGCGGCCCCATCCGCGTAAGAAAAATTCATCGTCGACTGTATTTATTTGCACAAAAAATCGAATTTGGATATAACAATATTTGTAAATAACGAAGCAAACTGACGATTTTACCGACTTCGTTACATCGAGGTTTAACTGTATATGACTTTCACTGTCCACGTTTTTGCGATTTTCTGCAGTTGCCACGACTAAACCACTTCGAGCTTCCGGTTGGATCCCCCGTTCGCACTGCAGCGGATAGCAAACTGGACATAGTATGGCTGACCACCCTGCCTTTCTGCTCTCTCTCTCTTTGACGATGGTGGTGATGATCATGATGATCGACTCTGATTATATTTACTGGCATACGCTTTGAAACGAGGCGGGGACTACTGGTCCCACACTGTGTCTAACTTAATGAGTACATAATGGTAACAGCGCGAACAGAAGGACGACGGAGTGAAATGACGCAGGGCGAGCGCTGACTCACAACTAAGCTTACTGAAGCACACACACCAAGGAATATAAGCGACACAGGCGATGTCATGGCCAAACGAGGTACGCACAACCAGGCCACGTGGGTACGGGACATCTGTTACAGTATCGAGCTATCTAGGTAAACTAATTCCTACTGAAAAAGCGCGATCGAAAGCCGGCTAATGCACCACGTGCCCTTTCGCTCAGTGTGCGCTGCTTCCACGACTAATCTGGTGGATACATCAGTATGCTTTAAAAAAAAAAATTGGTATCACTTTGAGCAGAAGCTTACACTCACATTGACGGCAATGGGCAGACAGACACATGCGCATAATCATTCTTGTCCAAGGACAGTTCGTGTTCCCCAAGTCTTACATTGATGCACCGGCTAGTTTGTTTGCCTCATGTACACTTGGATACACTTGAGCGAGGCGGAGTACGCCACATTGGTAGTGCAGCCCGCATACTTATTAACGTGAATAACTATGCACCTTACATTGTAATTACGTTAGAAACTTTAGCCGGTCATATCTCTCTGTGGGTGCGGGGGATCTACTTCGCGGGCCCCATGAGAAATAACATAGAAAGCTCGGAGGCCACTGCAGGAATCGACAGCGGCCAGGCACAGGATTCGTGAAGCGAGCTTCAGAATATTCGTGACATTTATTTTAAGTTCGTTTCATTACCTTAAAGACCCCACTGATTGGGAATTTCACACAAGTGGTTGGTTACTGTAAACACCGGTAGCACAGTGAATCTTCAAGTAGTAAAGAAAGACAGTCGGAAAGTCATTAAATATTAATGAAATGAATTAATATTCTCTAAACTCGGGTCTTCAAGTGGAAAATGAGTAACGATCGCGTTTATGAATAACATTTGATGGCAGTAACATGGTGGGGGAACGAGGTCTTGCACGTCCGCGCCTGATCGGCAGAAAAGTGAAGCGGTGGAAGTTGTCGTAGGGGCACAACCGGTTAATCTGACGGGGTTGACCAACGTGTTGAGAAACACGCGAAAATACTTCGAAAATACGCGTGAGTTACCGCTTCGCTTTAAAAGGAAACTGCCTATAGGCAAACTGTAGTTCCTACTGCGTCAGTTCTACGACGAAGTTGCGCGCACGGAAGCTAATCGACAGTCTCAACGCGTAACAGGCGAGGACCGAAAGTTCGAGGACCAAGGTCACTCGCCCACTGCTCGCAGTGTCGGGGAGGCACGACTCTCAATCTGGATTCACGTCGTGCAGTCCGGCTGCCTTGGACTTCCGGGCATTGCAAGACGTGGAGTCGCGATGTAGTTATCTGGACAACCATCCAAACACCTGCGATGCCCACGCCTTCGGTCTTTACGAGCAAGGAAACTTGCCATTGACCGTTACGTGAAAAAAATTTTAGGCGGGCACGCTTAGCTCAACTGCCCCCAGGAGCGCTAAAAGCGATTAACCCGGCGAACAAAGTTCACAGCGAACGAAGCAGTCGCCGATAGGTCGGGAAGTCCGTCTACCAGTTGAACAGCCCTTATGCAATGACACGGTCGCCCAAGGCAACAGAAAAATTTCCTGGCATGTATGTCATACGCTCTCGTGCCGGTTGCACAGTCGCAGCCGGTACACCACCACCTCGAACGACTTTCGAGACATCATCATCATCATCATGTTCACCAGGCTGTTTAATCCACTGCCACGACGACGGGCCCTTCCAGCCGATCTCCCACTTTTCCTTCCGCGCCGCGTCGCTCGACTCCACCCTGTGCGCCTGCCAATTTCCTAATCTGATCGTTCCATCTAATCCTCTGCCGGCCTCGGCGGCGTCTCCCTCCTCCCCCGGTAGCACCGGTAGCCGATATCAAAGAGAGAGAGAGAGCGTGCGGCGGAGAAAGTCTCTCGGCGCGGAGGTGCCCGCCGGCGGAGAGGGGGACGGTCTCCCGAAAGCCTTCTCCGCCACCGGACCGGTCGCCCGGCGCACCTGGGCGACCGCCGACGCCCAAGAGCCGCCGTCAGATTCGCTTTCGCGCCAAG